>NW_022881568.1:32500-52500 GCF_004382145.1 Drosophila mauritiana
TTAGTTGGATCAATCAAACGGATTTTCATTTCGCCTGTATTTACTCGAGTATGAGGTATCCCGTTGGTAAATGAAGTCGAGTGCTTTTCAAGTAACTCAATTAATTCAGCTTTCTCATTGTCGACTAATTCGGTGTCAATATCGGACAAAGTAAACGATCGCTCAGTAACGGAACAATTATTAACAGTTTTTGATATTACAACTTTAAAATTATCGGATGTCAAAATTACATAAAAGCCTTGTTTAAGTATTTCTCGCCCTATCAGAATATCATTCCTCATTTGCTCGTTCGGGACTACATGAAATAATATTTCCATAATATTTTCGTTTATAGTAACTTCACTCAAGATTTGCAATGTACTGCACACACTGCCACCACCAATGCCTTTTATCATTACAGTATTGTTTATACGTTTACCAGATAACTTATTGCTAATGTCGTCTTTAATAAGGGAGCACTCTGCACCGGAATCGAAACAAATTGGATAGATCTCACCTCGTTGATGCAAGCTTCCCTTTGGCTCAATCACACAACATTGGTTAACAGTCTTCTGTTGAGTCACATCTTGTTTGGCTGCACTTCCGTTTTTCGGGCACTGGTTGGAGAAATGTCCCGGTTGGCCGCACCGATAGCACGTAACATTTGATTTTTCACGCTGCGGTTTCGCCTGTCTATCTTGTCGCATTTTACTTCGGCATTCAGCAATTCGATGTCCCGGCTTTGAACAGAAGTGGCATACAACTGGCGATGCCTTACGGTTCTTCTGGTCAGGTCCAAGGTTGTCATCTCGAGCATGTCGCTTCTTGTCGAACGTAAACGCTTTTAACTCCGCCTGTAGCTTACTTCTGGTACGCACATTGGATGTGAAGAGGACGCGCTGCAAACGACTGTCAATGTTTGCCATATGCGCAAGAACAGTTGTAACGGCAATTTCTTCTATTTCCATATTCCGTCACTTTGTAGTCAGCGTCGTCACCAGCCGACTCGCATACACCGCGCAACATTCGTCGGCAGTCGGGCGGCTGTTGAGTAAATTTAAAAACGTAGCGGCCGGCGTCTCTTCGGTTTCAAAGCGCTGCAGAAATAATTCCTGGAACTCTTGCCAAGTCATACCCTGGTACGAGATTTGTGTTAGCCACTGAGATGCAGTTCCTTCCATGCAGTTACTTAGTGCGATGATCAATTTACTTCCTTTAAGGGGGTGCTCAGTTAGAATTATATCGGTTGTTGAACACCACTTTGCTGCCTCTACGCATGCAGCATCAGGGTTAAATTTGGGTAGCTTAACATCATAACTAGGTTGCTGCTCACGTGCCGGCGTCACGTGCATGATTTTTACAAGTTCAGCAAAATTCCGATTTTGCATTTCCACTACTGCACGCCACTGATCCTCAGAAAATGCAGGGTGTGGCACAGATCCCACTTCTGATGTCGGGTTAAGAATATCAGGGGCCTCGCCGTCCGTCCGTCCGTCCATATCAGCGTTGCTCATAACTCTTTTCACAATATAATTTTTATGCAGCTGTGCGCAGTCAACGAGTCCACTTGCGTCTGCTTTGGCTTCTCCACGATTAATGCCCTCACTCCCGTTTCGTGCAGCCTGCTTTGTCTCTTCTCAATTTTTGGCATTTCCTTTTCATTATATAGTTTTCCCTTTCTAACCAAGCAGCGCAAGTGGCCACGTTCAGCAACAGCTCTATCGCTCTCGTTTTTGCAAAATCCTAGATAATTCATCTATTCATCCTCACACATTGACAATAAATAGGAACACGCATAATAGCAAAGGGAACATGGAGAAGAAGTAAACGGCGACTAAACGCATTCATTATTTTCGCCACGTGTTCATAAATAGGAACACGCATAATAGCAAAGGGAACTTGGAGAAGAAGTAAACAGCGACTACACGCATACTCATTATTTTCGCCACGACAAATACAAATCATTTGTTGAAAATGAAACGGGTAAAAAATTGAAAATCTTGAGAAATGACAATGGTCGTGAATATTTAAGTGGCTTGTTTGAACAGTTTCTTATTAATCATGGCATTAAAAGGCAGCTAACAGTGCCGCACACCCCCCAACAAAATGGTGTAGCGGAGAGAGCAAACAGAACATTAGTGGAAATGGCCCGTACTATGTTACTGTGTGCTGGCCTTGATGAAAGTTTTTGGCTGAAGCGATCAAGACAGCATCCTACTTGAGGAACCGTGCAGAAACAACCACGTTGCCTGGTTTAACTCCTTTTGAGGTATGGACAGGAAGAAAGCCATACGTTGGGCACCTCCGTGTCTTTGGTGCCAAAGCCATCGTGTTGAACAAGACACATAAGACGAAGTTTGCTCCGAAGGGTGAGGAGCATATGCTGGTTGGCTACTCCGAAACGGCAAAGGCGTATCGACTGTATAGCCATGAGAAGAGGAAGATGATCGAAGCGCGGGACGTCATGTTTTTCGAAGATGACTTATGCAGAAGTGGTTTGCCTGGTGAAACGGAGTTAAAATTGGTTGAACTCCAAGGCAAATCTACGCTTGTGGTTGGTGAGTTGTCTAATAATCCTCCTAATGTGGAGCCTAAGGCAGGCGATGACGAACTAGCAAGTATTGAAGAAGAGCCAGAAGACGTGGATCCGAAAAACGAGCAGCTTGAAGAAAAAGAAGCACAAAGAGCTCCGGGACGACCGAAGCTAGTGCGATCTGGTATCCCAGGACGACCTCGCAAAGAATACCAGATGCTGAATGTCCTGACGACTGAGGACATTGCTGTTCCTGGAAGTTTTGAAGAAGCTATGAACGGTGATCACAGCGATAAATGGAAAGCTTCTGTTCAGAAGGAGATGGATGGCCTGCGAGCAAACAAAACTTGGTCACTGGTTGACCTACCGAAAGGCGAGAAGACTATTGGTTGCAGATGGGTCTATGCGTTAAAACGAGACAAGAATGGCCACATCGAACGCTTCAAATAGAGACTGGTGGCCAAAGGGTGCGCACAGCGCCAGGGTATTAATTATTTCGAAACTTTTTCTCCCGTTGCCAGGTACTCCACAATAAGATTGGTCATCGCATCGGCAGTTGAACATGGCATGTTCATGCACCAGATGGACGTTTCTTCAGCGTACCTAAATAGCGAATTATATGATGTGGTGTACATGAGGCAACCTGAAGGTTTTATAGATGAGCAGTTTCCGAGACGCGTTCTGAGACTCCACAAATCACTGTACGGCCTTAAACAGAGTGGACGCGAATGGAACGAGAGACTGAATGCCGTGCTATTGGAGATTGGTTTCACTCCTTGTCCTAGTGAACCTTGTTTGTACGTGCGCAAAGTTGATGACAATCTGGGTCTAATTGTGGTGTACGTGGATGACTTGATCATAGCGAGCTCCAACAAAGATGACCTAAACGAGATCAAGTTGCTTATCTCCAAGAAGTTTGACGTGGTCGACGGCGGCGATCTTAAACATTTCCTTGGCATGGAAATTGAGAGAGAGAGTGAAACTGGAAGTATCAAAATTGGGCACAAGCAGTATGTGGAGACACTCCTTAACGATTACGGAATGCAAAATTGTAAGCCAAGCAGTATTCCATTGGAGGCTGGCCATCAGATAAAATGCGACGACGAGGGATGTGATCGTGTGAATAAGGAATCTTATCAGTCATTGATTGGGTCCCTTCTGTATCTGGCGATGACGACTCGACCAGACATATTGCATTCTACTGTGAAGTTGGCACAGCGGAATGCAGATCCTCATAAGGAGCACGAGGCGGCAGCCAAGCGTATCTTACGCTACCTGAGGGGCACTTCCGAGAAGAAACTACACTACAGAAGAACTGGGCAGAGCATTCACTGCTACGTGGATGCAGACTGGGCTGGCGATTCTTCAGATCGCAAATCATATACTGGATGGGCGTTTTTTGCTGCTGGTGTATAATAATAATAATAATAATAATAATAATAATAATAATAATAATAATAATAATAATAATAATAATAATAATATTAATAATAATAATAATAATAATAATAATAATAATAATAATAATAATAATAAGAATAATAATAATAATAATAATAATAATAATAATAATAATAATAATAATAATAATAATAATAATAATATTAATAATAATAATAATAATAATAATAATAATAATAATAATTTTAATAATAATAATATTAATATTAATAATAACAATAATAATAATAATAGTAATAATAATAATAATAATAATAATAATAATAATAATAATAATAATAATAAAAATAATAATAATAATAATAATAATAATAATGTTGAAATTACGTTATAATTTAAATAAGCTTTATATGTTTTGATCTGGCAACGCTCAATTATAGCTTAAGAAGTCATTGTGAAATTACTATTGCTCAGTTTCAATTAAACCGTCAACTGCACCACTACGTTCTTGTGTTTATTTGCTTGGTCGGTCTAGAAGCACATAACGGTTGTCCTGATCGTACGGTAAACAACTAACAGTTGGTTATGGGCCTTAAGCAAGCTCAGTTTTCGGTTTGAATAATTCAAAGTAATTAAATGGACTAACACGCGTCCGGTTGAAACTCGAAATAAATAAAAACTTATTTGCGGAATTCGACAAAATGAGTGTGTCAATTCAAATAGAAAAATTAGGCGACGACAATTACGACGTATGGAGCATTTTAATGCGTAGTGTGCTTATAACAGCAGATCTATGGAAAGTCGTTTGTGGCCAATATGTAAAGCCAGAAGATGGCTCTGAAGATTCCGAAAGATGGAATATGCTCGATCAAAAGGCCCTGGCAAGTTTATTTTTAAATTTAAAAGCAACGCAGTTAATGCATATAAAGGCATGCACAACAGCAGCAGACGCATGGAAAAAATTGTGTGATGTACATTTGCCAGGTGGCCCGATCAGAAAAGTGCAGTTATATCAAAAACTATCAAGGCTGAGAATGCTTGAAGGGGATAACGTTGTTCAATATGTCAATAAATTTGCTGAAACAGTCAACAAATTAGCTGAGATGGACATAACAATTAATGATGAATTAAAAAGCATCATGTTGTTATCCAGTTTACCAAATTCGTGGGAAAATTTCGTTGTAGCGATCGAAACACGCGACACGCTGCCGACGTTCGAAACGGTAAAAGTGAAACTTCTGGAAGAAGGAGCGCGCAAGCAAGAGAGGGACGATCGCGAAGGTTCTGTCCAAGCCGTGTATGTACATACAAAATTACATGGAACTGCAAAGCAAAAAACAACGCGAAGAAAATAACCTTGAAAAACATAGTTTCAAGGGCAAATGCTACATTTGCGAGAAATTCGGTCACCGAGCACGAGAATGCCCGAACAAAGAGAGGAATAAAAAACTAGGGGAAAGCAAGGAGAAATCAAACTGCTTGATGCATATTAGTGCTACCACTCAAAGGAAAAACATATGGTGTATTGATAGTGGTGCCACGTCGCATATGTGTTGTGACAAGGGATTGTTTACATCTTTCATTAATAAGGAAACATCGATTATGCTAGCAGCTGATAAGTTCGTGAAATCGAGCGGCATCGGGACTGTTATGCTTAAATCACAAAATGTAAACATTGAATTACGAGATGTAATTTACGTTCCATCATTGCATATGAATTTTTTATCAGTGAGCAAGTCCGCGGAGTACGAAAACATAACTACTTTTGATAAAAAGGCGGCGGTGATAAAAAACAAACAAGGTGAAGTGATGATGAGAGCAATGCAAGAAGACAATTTGTATTTATTTACAAGTAGCTCTAAAAACGGTGCGGTTCATTTGTTGAATGATTCTTCTCGCATGGCAACATGGCACAATCGGTTTGGTCATTTAAATTTTCAATGTTTAAAAGAAATCAAGGAAAAAGAGGTAGTAATTGGCATGGACGTTAAAAATATGTCGGTGAATATTAATTGCGACACATGCAATATGGCAAAAATACACGTGTTGCCATTCCCACAGAATAGCGAGAGAGCTACGCAAAGTGTACTTGAACTAGTTCACAGTGACGTGTGCGGGCCAGTGAATGTTAGTTCTTTAGGCGGCAACAAGTATTTCGTCACGTTCATAGACGACTATTCAAGGAAAATATTTATATATTTTATGCATGCGAAGAACGAAGTGTTTGATAAATTCAAATTGTTCAAATCATATGTCGAGTGCCAAACGGGCAAGAAAATAAAAGCTTTGCGAAGTGACAACGGGACAGAATATGTAAACCGGCAGTTTACAGAGTATTTGAACACCTGCGGCATAAAAAGGCAATTAACGGTTCCGTATACACCACAACAAAACGGCGTCGCGGAACGCGCTAATCGAACGATCGTCGAGATGGCCAAAAGTATGCTGATTCATGCGAAATTAGAGGAGTTTTTGTGGGCCGAGGCCGTGTCCACAGCTTCATATTTGCGTAACAGGTGTCCTTCCAAAGCACTCATGGGCGCTACACCCTTCGAAATATGGCAAAATAGGAAGCCATCCGTTAAACATTTGCGAGTGTTCGGATCTCGCGCGTTTGCACTGGATAAGACAAGAAAAAGCAAGTTCCAGGCAAAAGGAAAAGAGTATATATTTGTAGGATACTCTTCAACAGCTAAAGCTTACCGTTTATACGATCGGGAAAAACGTATCATTGTTGCACGTCGTGATGTCAAATTTGTAGAGGGTGAGTTTGATAACACTGAATCTGAAAAATGCACTATTTCGGAACAAAATAATGACTTCGCTACAAACATCATTCACCTTGAGTCAATCATCCAAGTACCAGAGCAGCAGCGGCCGGCTATGCCCATGGTGGTCGAGCAGAGCAGTAATTCTTACGACAGCTATGACTCCGGTGAAGAGGAGGAGGAGTTTGTAAGCGCAAGCGATGAAAAGCAAATTCTCACTGAGGAGGAGATCGTACCAGACGTACAAGAGCAAGAAAGCAACGCACCTAGACGTGGACCCGGCAGACCAAAAATTATTCGCAGTGGTAAGTCCGGTAGACCCAGAAAACAATACAACAGCCTCAATTACATTGAAAACATTGAGACGCCACAGTGCGTTGGAGACGCTTTACGGGGCGAGCATGCCCAAGACTGGAAGACGTCAATGCAGAAAGAATATGATGCTCTCATTTCAAATAACACATGGACATTGTGTGATTTACCTCCAGGACAGAAGGCCATAGGATCCAAGTGGGTCTTTCGCGTCAAAAAGGATAAAGAGGGAAATATACAAAAGTTTAAATCAAGACTTGTTGCTCAAGGTTGTGGGCAAAAGATGGGCGTCAACTATTCGGAAACGTTTTCTCCAGTAATCCGCTACGAAACCATCAGAATGCTATTCGCTATAGCAGCAGAAAAACAGCTATGCATGCACCAGGTTGACATATCAAACGCATATTTAAACGGCAGACTTCAAGAAGAAGTGTATATGAGGCAACCACAAAACTTCATTGATGAGAAGCATCCAAACAAAGTATTAAAGCTTCAAAAGGCGATCTACGGACTTAAACAGTCTGGGCGTGTCTGGAATGACACATTGGACGAAGTTTTAAAGAGCATTGGTTTCAAGCGCAGCAAAAATGAGGCGTGCCTGTACGCAAAGCAGCAACAGCTACAACACAGCTACATTGCAGTATATGTCGACGATCTAATCATCATCAGCTACGACGAGAACGAAATCAGCGCGATTAAGAGGAAGATCGCAAATAAATTCGACATACATGATGGCGGCCAACTAAATTATTTCCTTGGCATGGAAATCCAACGAGAAAGTACAAGAGGGTCGATTTCGCTATGCCAGAAGCAGTTCATCATAAACCTATTGGATGAATATGGCATGCAAAATTGTCGTCCCGCAGCTACGCCGCTAGACCCTGGTTATAAGATGGGTTGTAGAAATGAGAATTGTGTCAAGGTAAATATAACACAATTTCAATCATTAATCGGTTCCCTTATGTATTTAGCAGTCTTGAGCCGACCAGACATTTTGCATACAGTGAGCAAACTGTCGCAAAGAAATACTGATCCACACAGTGAAGACGAGACTGCAGCGAAACATGTTTTGAGATACCTTTCAGCCACGGTTGATCTCAAAATCACATACAGCAAGTCCGGCGAACAGGTAAAGGGCTTCGCCGACGCAGATTGGGCAAACGACCTATCAGATCGAAAATCATACAGTGGGTATGCATTCTTCCTTGGAGGCAGTGCGTTTTCATGGACTTCAGCTAAGCAGAGCGTCGTCGCCATGAGCAGCACGGAAGCAGAGTACGTTGCTTTATCCACGGCTGCAAAAGAAGCGGTGTATCTTAGCCGTTTGCTTTTAGAGATTGGATGGTCATTAGATGGACCAATAACCATATGTGGCGACAACATAAGTTCTCATCATATTGCGAAGAATCCAGTACACCATAAACGCACTAAGCACATACCATAGATATTAAGTATCATTTTGTTCGTGAAAAAGTAGAATGTAATGAAATAATTCTTGAATATGTACCCACTGATAAAAATGTTGCAGATGTAATAACAAAAGGCTTGTGTAAGCAAAAGCAACAGATTTTTGCTAAGTTGCTTGGATTAAATTAATTTTCGTTTTACATCACATATATATAGCTTAAGAGGAAGTGTTGAAATTACGTTATAATTTAAATAAGCTTTATATGTTTTGATCTGGCAACGCTCAATTATAGCTTAAGAAGTCATTGTGAAATTACTATTGCTCAGTTTCAATTAAACCGTCAACTGCACCACTACGTTCTTGTGTTTATTTGCTCGGTCGGTCTAGAAGCATCAGGTCTAGAAGATCAGGTTGTCCTGATCGTACGGTAAACAACTAACAAATAATAATAATAATAATAATATTATTAATAATAATAATAATAATAATAATAATAATAATAATAATAATAAAATAATAATAATAATAATAATAATAATAATAATAATAATAATAAATAATAATAATAATAATAATAATAATAATAATAATAATAATAATAATAATAAAATAATAATAATAATAATAATAATAATAATAATAATAATAATAAAATAATAATAATAAAAAATAATAATAATAAAATAATAATAATAAAAATAATAATAATAAATAATAATAATAAATAATAATAATAATAATAATAATAATAATAATAATAATAATAATAATAATAATAATAATAATAATAATAATAATAATAATAATAATAATAATAATAATAATAATAATAATAATAATAATAATAATAATAATAATAATATAATAATAATAATAATAATAATAATAATAATAATAATAATAATAATAATAATAATAATAATAATAATATAATAATAATAATAATAATAATAATAATAATAATAATAATAATAATAAAATAATAATAATAATAATAATAATAATAATAATAATAATATAATAATAATAATAATAATAATAATAATAATAATAATAATAATAATAATAATAATAATAAATAATAATAATAATAATAATAAAATAATAATAATAATAATAAAAATAATAATAATAATAATAATAATAAATAATAATAATAATAATAATAATAATAATAATAATAATAATAATAATAATAAAATAATAATAATAATAATAAAATAATAATAATAATAATAATAATAATAATAATATAATAATAATAATAATAATATGTTGAATATAAGCAATGCCCACATGTGCATATGTAATTTTGTATGAGAACATACATACATACACATGAACTGTATGTATGTATATATATTAGTAAATAAGCAGCCGCATGAAGCTGGCATTTTTATGTGTATCAGTTTTAGTTTCAAATAAAACTTCTTCGTGTTCGGACACGCGTCTCAAGACTTTTTATTTCGCGTTTACTCTTTCAGCCGTTGCTCTCAATTCGCTGAGTTTGGGTGAAGATTAGGATCTTCCCATTACGGTTGTCAGTGTTTCACACTTGGAGCACCTTTTCAACAAACAACAGGTTATGGGCCCAGCGTCCTAGGAGCTGCCTAAAGGAGAAACGTGTAGTGAAACTCAGGAGTTAGATTTTGGAGTCTACTCAAGATTGCCGGAATGAGTAACCTGTATCAGATCGATAAGCTGGAGGATGGCTCCTATGAAACGTGGAGCATCCAGATGCGTTCAGTGTTGGTGCACGCATGTTTGTGGAAGGTGGTTTCAGGAGAGTCCGTGAAACCTGAGGTTGATACTGGAGGTGCTTGGCAATCCCAAGATGAAAAAGCATTGGCCACGATCATCTTGAGTGTGAAGTCTTCGCAACTTGGTTACGTAAAAGGGTGTCTCACTGCGGCTGAGGCATGGAAAGTTTTACAGGATGTCCACCAGCCGAAAGGGCCGTTACGAACGGTCATGCTGTATAAGATGTTGCTGAGCAAACGTTTGTTGGAAGGGCAGAGTATATCGTCGCATATTAAAGAATTTAAAGAAATCTTTGATGCCCTTGATGCGGTGGAAATTGGTATCACCGAGAAATTACGCAGTGTCGTTTTGCTGTCGAGCCTTCCAGAAAGTTTCGAGAATTTCGTTGTCGCCATTGAGACGCGCGACGAGCTGCCGTCTTTCGATGCTCTATGTATAAAGCTGATCGAGGAAGACACGAGAAGGGGAGGAGCGGAGCAGCAGAGAGAAAAACAAACGGAGAGCGCAAAGGCATTTACTGCAGTACATAAGCCACAGGTGCCGGCGATAGAAGCTCGGCCGAGCGCAAAGAAGAGGAAAGACGTAGTTTGTTATAACTGTGGAGAGCGTGGGCATTTTAAAGCGAACTGTCGTCGCGAGAAAGTAAACAAAGAGAGCGCGACACAAAAACACTGGTGCTTGTTAAATGCGCTGGATGGTGGTGGTTTTGGCAAAACACAAAGGTGTCTCGATAGCGGGGCTACCAGCCACATGTGCTGTGACAGAAGTGCTTTTACTGATTTTAAAGAGCACACTGAAAAAATTAGTCTTGCTGGAAATGGGTTCCTACTAGCAAAGGGCATAGGAACAGTGAAGCTGAGCATCTTGCAGGAAGAAGGACGAGGTCTTCACTAAGTTTGTCGAGTTTAAGAAACTGGTCGAGCGACAAACGGGTAGAAAGATAAAATGTATCCGGAGCGATAATGGTGGTGAGTTCGTCAATAATGTCTTTGATGCCTATTTGAAGGCACATGGGATCGCTAGTCAGCTGACTGTTCCACACACTCCCCAACAAAATGGAGTTGCAGAACGAGCCAACCGCACGCTAGTAGAAATGGCTAGGTGCATGCTGCTGCAATCGGAGTTGGATGAGGCTCTATGGGCTGAGGCGATAAACACTGCGGTGTATCTGAGGAACCGATCAACGAGCAGAGCATTACAAAACAAAACCCCTATGGAAGAGTGGACCGGAAAAATACCAGCAGTGAGCCACTTGAGGGTTTTTGGTGCCATAGCAGTGGCATTGGACAAAGGAGTCCATAAAGGCAAATTCGAATCCAAAGGAAAGGAATATCGTATGATTGGATATTCAATAGCGGCTAAGGGGTACCGTCTGTTTGACAAAGAGAAGCGGTGTGTGATCGAGAAGCGAGATGTCCTTTTTGATGAGTCTGGTAGTTTGGTAAATCATGGAAATACCATTGAGTTCCAGTTTCCCGCAACTGATGACCCGGAGCCGCAGAGTGATTCGAATGCACGGGAAGGTGACGATACGGAACCCGTGGGCAGCAGCAACGACTATGAGAGTGCAGCTGAGGCAGAAGAAGCTGAAGTACATGTGGGGCCTGGACGGCCAAAGATTGTTCGGTCGGGTAGACCAGGGCGCCCGAAGAAGCAATACAATGTACTTGGCGTGTTGATGGCTAGCGACGTCGAAATTCCCAAGTCCTATGAGGAGGCCATCAATTCGCAGTATTCTGCAAAGTGGGAAGAGGCAATGGGCCTGGAGTACAAGGCGCTACTTGCAAATGAGACATGGAAGCTGGCTGATTTACCAAGAAATCGCCGGTGTGTGGCTTGCAAGTGAGTGTATTCCCTGAAACGAGACGTCTCTGGTAGAATTGAGCGCTTCAAGGCACGACTAGTAGCAAAGGGGTGTTCGCAGAAGTTCGGAGTGGACTACTTCGAGACTTTTTCACCCGTGTGCAGGCTCGAGAGTGTGAAGCTCATTTTGGCATTGGCAGCAGAGATGCAATTATACTTGCATCACATGGACGTATGCACGGCGTACTTAAATAGCGAGCTAAAGGATACTGTGTACATGAAGCAGCCCCAAGGGTACACAGATGCTGCTAATCCCGACCAGGTTTTATTGCTGAGGAAGGCAATATACGGCTTGAAGCAGTCAGGCAAAGAGTGGAACTCCAAGCTCGACGGTGTTCTAAAAGACTTGGGATTTAAGGCCTGTAATCATGAACCATGTCTTTATCAGCAAAGTGGTCAAGGTAATCTGATGCTCATCTTAGTATATGTTGATGATTTAATTCTAGCGTGCCAGTCAAGAGAAGATATGGAGGATCTGAAAGCCAAGATTTCAGAGTCTTTCGAGTGCACGGACAAGGGTCCACTGCATTTGTTCTTAGGCATGGAGGTGCAACGAGATGGCGACCTTGGAGAAATCACTTTGGGCCATTCGCAATATATCAAGGAACTATTGCGGGCATATGGCAGCGAGAACTGTAGACCAGCGACGACACCTTTGGATGCAGGTCATCAAGTGGTGTGCTCGGGTGAGCAGTGCCAGAAGGTCGACGCAGGGCAGTATCAGTCTACAATTGGTGAGCTAATGTGGCTTGGGCTTACTACCAGACCAGACATACTACATTCGGTGGCGAAGTTGGCTCAGAGGAACCAGGACCCGCATTCTGAGCACATGGTGGCTGTGAAGCACATCCTCCGGTACTTGGCGTCAACTGTGGACGTCAAGCTGCATTATCAAAAGTGCGGTCAGGCACTTACCGGCTTTGTGGATCCAGATTGGGGAGGCGACTGTTTGGACCGAAAGTCATACACAGGGTATGTGTTCTTCCTGTCTGGCGGACCAGTATCATAGAGGTCCGAGAAGCAGCAGAGCGTGGCGTTGAGCAGTACTGAAGCCGAGTATATGGCTCTGACCACGGCTTGCAAGGAAGCTATAGCTTTACGAAGGCTAATAGTGGAGATCGGATGCGGTGATCTGAAAACCTGACGGTTATGCATGGCGACAACCTGAGTGCGCAGCACTTAGCGAAGAACCCGGTTCATCACTCAAGGACGAAGCACATCGACATTCGATATCATTTCATTAGAGAAGTCATGAAAGAGGGTCACGTTGTGTTAGAGTACACTTCTACGAATGAGATGATAGCAGACATTATGACAAAGAATCTTTCAAAGGGAAAGCATAATGGGTTTATGAAAATGTTAAATTTGTTTTAAATTTTGTAAACATGTTGGCATTGAGGAAGGCTGTTGAATATAAGCAATGCCCACATGTGCGTATGTAATTTTGTATGAGAACATACATACATACACATGAACTGTATGTATGTATATATATTAGTAAATAAGCAGCCGCATGAAGCTGGCATTTTTATGTGTATCAGTTTTAGTTTCAAATAAAACTTCTTTGTGTTCGGACGCGCGGCTCAAGACTTTTTATTTCGCGTTTACTCTTTCAGCCGTTGCTCTCAATTCGCTGAGTTTGGGTGAAGATTAGGATCTTCCCATTACGGTTGTCAGTGTTTCACACTTGGAGCACCTTTTCAACAAACAACATAATAATAATAATAATAATAATAATAATAATAATAATAATAATAATAATAATTGTTAGGGTGATGGGGTTGCTGGTCCTGGAAATTTCCTAGTTTGCTGAAAATCGAACACTCGGAGAAAAGCGAACACTTGACTTTGTAAATGCGCGGGCGCGACCGGGCGTACGTTTATTGATCGTGGTAGTTATTTCACACTAAAGCTTATTCTAATGCGTTGGGTTCTCCCAAGCGCAGCGGAGACTCCTCGGAGACTCTGTGGTGAAGAGCGGGAGAGCGTAAAAGGGAGTGGAGAACGTAAGAGGGAGCGGAGAGCGGGTGACAGTCCAAACCCCGTAACTCGAACATTCCGCCCCCCTTGCAATCACTGGGGTTGCAACATAGCCATCCTACGGCAAGCTGCAGGCACCGGACACGATCCACCCAAACACGGTCTTTTGAGCGACCGGCATTCCCTCGTCGAAGGTCAGGAATCCGGATTGGATAACCTTAGGATAAATGTCTGCTCCTAAGACCATGGATACGGTAGCAGGCCGATGGAACCCGTCATCCGCCAGCATGATGTCCCTGTACTTGGACACTACGGTGTCGCTCAATGCCCGGACAGGTGTACGGATCCGCACCCTGGGCTCGATCTTGAGCACGACCTCGAGCTTCGTGTTCGCGTCGATCCTGGAGCGAATCGTCGTCGTGCAGACCTTCTCGTCGCCAACATTGGTCATCGAAAGCTTAAAGGCTGACGCCAGCGTCGATGCAGCTCATGGGGCTGCACGGATCGATAAGTGCTGCGGTCTCGAAGGTCTTCGTCCCGGTCTCCAACTTGACCAGCGCTGTGGGAAGGATGTTCATGCTGTGGCGTTGCAGCAGCGACGAGAGCGATGGGCCTGGCGTCGTCGATTCCGGTCGTCGTGAACGGTGAACTCCTACGCTGAGTTGGCGGATTGTGCCGGCGGGAACGTTGGGACGAGGCCGAAGCTGCTTGCCGGGTTGGCACCGGTTGGAGACGCGAGCGCGCTCGCGACCGCGACAACGAGCTAACCTGCTCGTGCATGTGGAGCAGCGTGTGGTGGGATCGGTCGCACTTCTTGCAACGATCTCCGCTTCGGCAGTCTCCCGTGGAATGCTCGTGAGCGAGGCAATTGGCGCAGTATTTGTTGATGAGGACTGCTCGCAAACGCTTTTCCGCGCTGAGCTTTAGGAACCTCGCGGACTTCCGAAGAGGATGGATACCGCGGCAGACTCGGCATCGGTAGGATTGAATACCTCGGGTACGTCTGCTCTCCACGGCACGAGCACTGCGTGCGTTTTGTTGACGAGGAGCCATGCTGCGCGTAGTCGAATGTCGAAAGGAGATCGAAAACGAAATGAAAAATAACGGATGATTAGTGATAGTGAACTACAACTAAGGACGAGAGGAGCGCCTATTATTGTGGAGATTCGGAAGACTCCGTCGGCAAAAGCACCACTTTTGCCACTAGACGTTTAATAACTCCACGTGCAGTACGGATGTTTACTACACGGACGTTGCCGTCAGCTCCTGGGAAAACAGACTCAATTCTGCCGAGCCGCCACTCATTAGAGGGCAAGTTGTCGTCCTTGATGACGACCATGTCATCGATGCGTAGATTTTTGGACGGGGCCTGCCATTTAGAACGCTTGTGGAGTTCTTTGAGGTACTCTTCTTTCCATCGCACACGGAACTGCTGATGGAGAGCCTTCAAATGCTGCCACCGATTAAGAAGGGATTTCGTTTCCCCCTTTACTTCGGGTTCCACCGTGGACATAAGGGGTCCCCCGACAAGGAAATGCCCTGGCGTCAGAGCCAGCAAGTCTGTCGGATCTTCAGACATAGGAGAGAGCGGCCTGGAGTTAAGGCACGCTTCTATTTTTGCCAAGAGCGTGGAGAGCTCTTCGAACGTGTATTTTCGTGTGGCCGTGCATTTGTAAAATAGCGTCTTGAAGCTTTTTACGCCTGCTTCCCAAAGGCCTCGCATATGGGGTGCTCCCGGAGGAATAAATTGCCATTGCATCTCTTGATGAATATAGGCATTCGTCACCGACTCTTTTACGGCTTGAAGGAAATCGCGGGAAAGCAGGGTGGCAGCGCCAACAAAGGTTTTGCCATTGTCTGACTGGACTTGACGTGGACACCCTCTTCTGGATACAAAGCGAGAGAAAGCGGCAAGAAACTTCTCGGTCGTTAAGTCAGATGTAGGCTCTAAGTGGATGGCCTTGGTGGAGAAACAAACAAAAACTAACACATACCCCTTTGTAATAAGACATGCTCTTCCCGTATAGTTCTTTATATCGAACGGACCGGCGTAATCCATGCCAGTATACGTGAATGGTCGGGAGAACGATGCTCTTTCTTTGGGCAGGACACCCATCAGTTGGCTTTGCAAGCGCTTTTTGTGGATCACACATACTTTGCACGAATTTACCACTGCTTTCATCAGGTTCTTGATTCTCGGAATCCAGTATTTCGACCGGATGAGGCGCACCATTAACTGGTTACCACCATGGAGAATTATGCGATGCGTGAAATTCGCAAGGAGGCGAGAAAGCAGGCAGTTATACGGAAGAATCACTGGATGGCGTTCATTATATTGAAGGCTTTCGGAAGCCGCCACACGGCCGCATGCCCTGATCAGTCCTTGCGGATCTAGAAACGGGTTCATGCTTAGGATGGCACTTGAACTTGGCACTGGACGCTTTTCACTTAGGCAGTGATATTCCACAGGGAATTCTCTGCGCTGAGTGTTCGAAATTAGGAACCGCTCGGCGGCGGCGATTTCAGTGGCCAGTAGATGCACATCAGATGGAGATGTCTGCTTCCTGCACCGCTGAATGAAGCGATAAACATAAGCAAGGACTCGTAGAGCTTTCTCTAGCTTGGAGAAACGTGCCAACAACTCTTCAGAAGGAGCTTTCGCGAGATGGACTTTTAGAGCACGCTTCTCCAGGTCGGTCACCGGAGCGTTGACCTGAGTTGGCCATTGGTTGCGTGGATTTTGCAACCAAGTCGGTCCGTGCCACCATAACTGGCTATCGGCTAGATCTTGGAGGGAAACTCCTCTACTTGCCAGGTCTGCTGGATTATGCTCAGATTGAACATGAGACCAATTCTCTGTTTTTGTGGCCTGGGCGATCTTCGTCACCCTATTGGCTACAAATGTGGTCCACTGGCATGCTGGCTTGCTTAACCATGCAAGCACTATCGTGGAGTCCGTCCAACAGTAAAGTTCGGAGTTAGTCGTAGGCATCTGCGGAATGATGGCTGCAGCCATTTCGGAAAGCAATAACGCTCCGCACAGCTCCAATCTTGGGAGCGAAACCGTTTTGACTGGTGCTACCCGGGTTTTCGCGGTCAGGAGTTGCACCATAATGGTGCTGCCCACTTCTACGCGGACATATTTGGCCGCCCCGTAAGCCTTTTGCGACGCATCGCAAAAGCCATGATGCTCGACCTTGAAATCTGGACGAAACGATAGCCAGCGTGGAATGCGTATCTGCTCTAACACTGAATAACTTTGAAGAAAATTCAGCCATCGCTGACAAAGCTCATTTGGAATGTTTTCGTCCCACCCAAGTTCCTGCAGCCAAATCTCCTGCATGAAAATTTTGGCTCGAACGATAAACGGCGCTAACCAGCCGGCAGGGTCGAACAATTTGGCAATTTGGGACAGGACTTGGCGTTTTGTAAAGGACGTTTCGATAGCCAACTCTGGCGGGACGAAGAAGAATTCGTCGGAGGTTGCTTTCCAGCGAATACCGAGGGTTTTGGCAGTACTTTCTGCATCGATCTCGAGAAAATCAGTATTTAAAAGATGGTTGCTCTGAATGGCCGCTAAAACTTCCTTTTGGTTGGAGGTCCTTTTCCTCAATGGAAATCCGGCAGAATTCAGAGCGTCTCGGAGCTCTTGCACCATGAGCTGAGCTTCTTCCGTGGAGTCCGCTCCGGCTAAAACATCATCCACACACATGAAATTTCGAATGACATTGCTAGCTTTTGGATGGCTGAGTTCTACGTCAGCTGCTAGCTGCTGCAGTACTCGGATCGCCAGGAAAGGCGCGCAATTGACTCCAAAGGTTACTGTTTTCAGTTCGAAATCTCTGATTTTCCCTCTATTGTTACGGAAAAGTATTCGCTGGAATGGAGTGTGTCTCGGATCTACCCAGATCTGCCGATACATTTTCTCGATATCGGCGTTGAACACGTATCGGAAATAGCGCCACTTCATAATTTGAAAGGTCAAGTCGGACTGTAAGACAGGGCCAGCATGAAGGATATCATTTAAACTGGTACCATTCGATGTTGGGCTGGAGGCATTGAATACTACACGGAGTTTAGTAGTTACGCTCTCCGGTTTTAAGACGGCGTGATGTGGCATATAATAGGCGTTGCAATCATGCGTAGGAAGAACTTGTCGCATGTGCTTTAAGTCAAGATATTCCTGGATCACCGAATCGTATCTCGCTTTCAAGGCCTCATCTCTTTTTAGACGCTGCTCATTTCTTAAGAACTGAGCCAACGCGAAAGACCTAGAATGCCCTAGCCCGGAACCGATATGTTCTGGGTCGCGAAAAGGCAGAGTAACGACATATTTGCCGCACTCGTTTCTCGTGGTCGTTTGAAGGAAATTCTTCTCGCATATGGAATCGGATTCTTTTACCAACTTTGTTGGTATATCCTTTTTTTGTGAGGAGTTTGTCCAGTGAATTATCGTACGCGTGGGAGATCTGTGTCGAAAAAGAGGAAATTCTGCTTTGGGCTGAGGCTGAGACTGGCCCAGTTAGTACCCAGCCGAAAATGGTCTCTTGCCCCAAGAGAGAGCCACAGATGTTGGTTTTTGCTCCACTCAGAAGCACCGAAGGCAGGATGTCGGCTCCGATAAGTACATCTATTTGTGCGCTCTCATAGAATTTTGGATCCGCCAGTGGAAAATCGGGAAGATCCCGAAGGAAATTTTGCGGAATTGGGTAGGAAGGCAGATTTCCGGCTAGTTGAGGGAGGACATAGGCCGTCGTCTCCAACTGCAACGCGGGCCTAGTCGGAGATCGGATGGTGAAACTGCAGAGCTTCTTGGACTGAGCAGCTAATGTTTGGTTTAAGCCCGAGACTTGGGCTTGAACCACCTGGAATGGCAATCTAATTAGATTGAACAGTCGCTCGGTTATGAATGTCGCTTCTGATCCGGAGTCGATCAGGGCGCGTGCCTTAAAGTTAGTGCCAAGATGGGAGATATTGATTATGGCAGTGCCAAGAAGGATAGCTCTTGAGCCCGTGGCGAAATAATTTTGAACACCGGCTTGCTCATTTGGAACGAAATTGGCCTGATTAGCGGAAATTGGCCTTGCAGGATTTGAAGGGCTTGAATTGCTGGAACAGAGGTTGTTTCGGTGCAACAACGTGTGATGCCGGCCACGGCAAGTAAAACAATTGTGAGTGCTTTTGCACTCACGAAGCTGATGTCCCGTTGCGAAGCAGTTTAAGCATAACTGCTTCCGTTTAATGTAGGCTGACCGGTCGTCAACCGACATTTGGAGAAACCGCGGACATACACGGACAGGATGGTTCTCCTTGTTGCACAAGTCGCAACTTTTCAATTTTGGAGCCACTTTCGCCTCGTAGGAATTTAATTTTCTAGAGGGCCCACTTGAGTTTATCGCTTTGGAATGCGACTGACTCGGTACGGACGGTCTCACATCATCGATTGCTTCTAGGGTTCGATGACGTTCTGTGAGGAAGGTGTTCAGCTCTCCCCATGTCGGGATGTCGGCTTTCTTATGTAGCGACTGCTCCCATAAGGAGAGAGTTATCTTCGGGAGCTTGGATGAGCACAGATATACCAGCAGGCAGTCCCAGTTCTCAGTGTTGATGCCTGACAGTTCTAAGGAAGTCAAGCAACCTTGAACAGTACTTTGCAGTACCTTCAAAGCCGCCCCAGATTCCTGTGGTATCGACTGCACATTAAACAGTATTTTCAATTGACTGTTTACCAACAATCGTTTATTTTCGAAACGCTCTATTAGGTTTTCCCACGCAGAGCGGAAACCCTCGTTGGTGAGAGGCGAAATCGAAACTATGGCATGCGCGTCGCCACTTGTTTTGGCATTTAAATGGAATAACTTTTCAACCGGAGTCAGCCGTGGATTATTGATATAAATGGCTGTGAAAAGATCCCGGAAAGTCGGCCAGCGAAGATAGTCGCCTGTGAAAACTTCTGTATCGCATGGAGGCAACCGACAGCCAGAGGAAATGTAGG
>NW_022881568.1:57500-248378 GCF_004382145.1 Drosophila mauritiana
CATATATTATTACCCACAATTTAGAGACTTAGCGCCAGTAGATCGTCTGCGCGAGGCAAAGAGACTAGCACTTTGCCTAAATTGCCTAAAGGCAGGTCATTAGCTACGGCAATGCAGCTCGAGCCGCTGCCGCACCTGTGGAATCAGGCATCATACGCTGCTCCATCTAGATGGTCCGCCTTCCTCGCAGCCACATGTTCTGGTGTCTTCAAGCTCCCACACTGAGCCTTCTGCCCCGCTTTCAACTTCTTCTACTCTAATTGCCCAGGATCTCGGTAGTGACCTTGTGCTGCTAGCCACGGCAACCGTTCTAGTCGGGAACTGTTCGGGCCTTGTTAGATTCTGGCTCTCAACTGCACTTGGTCACTTCTCGGCTTGCAAATCAACTGCAACTTAAAAGGTCGAGGTCGTCCGGCTCCGTCACTGGAATCGGGGATTCCAATTTCGCGACTGATGGATTCTCGGTAGGAATTGCGATTCGGTCTGTCACTTCGGTTTTCTCAACGAGCATAACAGCAGTTATCGCTCCCAATATCACGGATCGCCAGCCAAGTTTTAATGTGAACATTGGGGACTGGAAGATTCCAGAAAACCTGCAGCTCGCCGACCCGGATTTTTATAAAGCTCAACGTGTTGACCTGTTAATAGGAGCTAGCCTGTTTTATGAGCTGCTGTGCGTAGGTCAGATAAAGTTGTTGCCAGGACTGCCCCTGCTTCAAAAAACTCGTCTGGGCTGGGTTGTGTCTGGAGGCTGCGCACGCCCTTGCGGTAGCGCCTTAATAGCTCCACGCGTTCCTTCTTCAGCCAGCAAGGAAAACAGCATTGATGTTGAACTTGATTCACTTCTGCAGCGCTTTTGGGAGGTAGAAAATTGTCCCGGCCCAATAGTTCAAGCCACTAAGGAGGAGCTAGATTGCGAGGCCCACTTTGTTAAAAATTACACCCGACTGCCAGCTGGCGATTACTCGGTACGGTTGCCGCTAAAACTCCATTTAGACTCTTTAGGAGATTCCTATCCTCAGGCTTTGCGGAGATTCTTGTCGCTGGAAAGGAAGCTTTCAAAGCGCCCTGGCTTGAGGGTTAAATATGCGGCGTTCATGAAGGAATGTCGTGATCTGGGACATATGTCGCCTGTGCCTGCCTCCGAGGTCAGCTCGTGCCGATATTTTTTGCCACATCACTGCGTCATGAAGGAGGATAGCACTACCACCAAGCTTCGCGTTGTCTTTGACGGATCAGCTGCCGCTTCCACTGGTTACTCGCTTAACGATGTGTTAATGGCTGGCCCGGTCATCTAGCCCAAGCTATTTCACATCCTAATTCGATTTCGCTCACACCCAGTTGCCGTTACAGGAGACATATGTAAAATGTACCGATGTGTAAGGGTCTCGCAAGAAGATAGCTATTTGCAGTGCATTGTATGGAGGGACTCCCCGATCGATGACCTTCAAGTATATAAACTCGACACAGTTACCTACGGCACCAAACCAGCCTCCTTCTTGTCCGTAAGGGCTATGCAGCAGTTGCTTCGTTTCCCATTGGATCAGAAATCCTTCGGCGTGATTTCTACGTGGATGATCTTATCTCCGGCTCAAGCACGGTAAAGGATGCTATCAGCATAATGCAGCAGACGGCTGGCATTTTTGCGAAGGGCAAGCTCAAGCTAAGGAAATGGTGCTCTAACATTCCGCTTGTGCTGGAGGGTGTGCCCGCCGAGGACAAGGAGTCATTCATGAAGTTTGAAGATGGTAGCGATTTCACCAAAACTTTAGGTCTCGCTTGGGATCTCGCCTCCGACCAGCTATTGTTTTCGTTCTCTGCCTTTCAGTCGCCACTGAGACCCTGCAGGCGCTCTGTTTTGTCTGCGATTGCTAAATTTTACGATCCTCTCGGCCTGGTCGGTCCGGTAATCACAAGGTTTAAAATCTTTTTGCAGCAGCTCTGCAAGGAAAAGCCGTCCTGGGATGAAAGCCTCCCGGAAACTCATAACACGAAATGGCTTGATATATGTCGCAGGTTTGAAATAATAAGTCATTTTAGTTTCCCTCTGTTCGTGTTTAGCGCAGAGTCTGGTCTTGAGGTGCATGGGTTTTGTTATGCAAGCATTGATGCCTATGGAGCCTGCGTTTATGTGGTTTCTAAAGGGAATCAAAGTTTTAGCCATTTGCTTTGGTGCGGATCTTCTGGCTAAAATCATGAGGGAAATAGTTGGCTTGAAAGTATTTAAAGGACGCTACTATTGTTGGTGCGTCCGACGGTGGCACTTTCCTGGATCCGAGATGAGCCCGCCAGGTTTAACATATTTGTGGCAAATAGGATTGCTGCCATTCAGGAGCTGACAGATGTCACGGCTTGGCGTTATGTTCCAACAGCGTTAAATCCGGCTGACATCTTATCCAGAGGATCCCTGCCGTCTGAGCTTAGCGAATCGTCACTCTGGGCGCATGGACCCGCCTATTTACGGAGCCTGAAAGAGATTGGCCAACACCTGTTTGTCCTGACAAACCGGTGCTTGAGCTTCGTGGAAGTGTGTTCATCGTAAAGTCGCCGTACGTGGATGTAATTGCTAGCTCCAAATTTGCAAATTCTTACCCCTCACTGCAACGAGTGTTTGCATACATTTACAAATTTTGTAATGGAATTCGTCATCCTGGGCTCACCGTCGCACACATTCAAGAGGTACTCATAAGTACTCATATGATGCTGCGGTTGGTGCAGCGCGCGCATTTATGGGAGGACCTGCAGTCCCTAAAAACGCTGAGAAGAGTTTCCTCGTCTAGTCCCATATCCTCGCTCTCGCCGTTCCTGGATCAATTTGGACTTCTTAGAGTAGGCGGTCGCCTCCGGAATTCGTCATTGGACTTTGATGGCCGCCACCCGAAAATCCTTTCAAGGTCCCATCCGGTGACTCTGGCAATTATATCGCATTACCATGAAAGCAATCTTCATCCCGGAACTCGAGCTCTTCTGGGTGCAATTCGATCCCAATATTGGCCTATTGGGGGGAGGAAGACGGTTACCAAGGCCGTGAACAGGTGCATCAGATGTTTTCGGATTACGCCGCGGCTGATAGAGCACATAACGGCGGACCTTTCCAAGGAGCGCTTGGAAGGATCTCACGCTTTTGAGGTTGCTGGTATAGACTTCTGTGGACCCTTCTTTCACAAGTCGGATAGTCGCAACAAGCCCGCGGTTAATGCTACGTCTGCGTATTTATATGCTTTGCAACCAAGGGAGTGCACCTGGAACTGATCAAGGATCTCTCGACAGTTGCGTTTCTGACAACGCCACCAACTTTGTCGGCGCCAAAAATGAACTTCTGGAACTTCGAAGGTTATTTCTCAGCAGCGAGCATCAAGGCTCCGTTCAGAATTTTTGCCTTTCGGAGACGATTGACTGGCGGTTCATCCCTCCACGGTCGCCCCATTTCGGTGGACTTTGGGAAGCAGCGGTGAAAACGGCCAAACATCATTTCTACCGCGCTGTGGGTACGGCGGTTCTGACCTTCGACGAGCTGAGGACGCTGGTGTGCCACATCTCGGCAGTTATTAACTCCAGACCTTTAGTTCCCATTTCAGAGAACCCTGCCGATCTGGATGTCCTCACTCCGGCGCATTTTCTCAATGGTGGTCCGCCTTCGTCGTTTGACGAGCCAGATATAACGGGCCTAAACTATAATCGGCTTGACTCTTGGCAGCGCATCTCCTTTCTTCAGCAAATATTTTGGTCGCGATGGAAGGAAGTGTACTTGACGTTGCTCCAGCAGCGTTCCAAGTGGCGCACCCCAAAGCCTGGCGTAGCCTTGGACAACGTCGTTCTTGTTAAGGACGAGAATCTTCCCCCAATGAGATGGCCTTTGGCGAGAGTCATGCAGTTGATTCCTGGCAGAGACGGCGTCGCTCGAGTTGCAGAATTGAGGACCGCGTCTGGAGTAATAAGGCGGGCAGTGAACAAGCTGTGTCTGCTTCCCCTTGAGGACTCTGTTGGAAGCCAAGCTTTCAATGGTGGGAGGATGTTGGGTCATGCAGCCGCCAAAACTGCGCAGTAGACTAATCTCATATTCTTTAATATTATAAGCCAAATTAGTCAGTGGTAGCAGTTGCGATGCCCATAGTGCAAACCGCAGTTCTCGCACGAATTTATCTGTACGGCGCTCATTCCTTGTTCTTTTGTTAGTTACGTTAAGCTTGGGCGCTGCATTTCGGCTGTCTGCCCCGCCAATAATAAATTTTATTATTCGCAACAGCTATTGAAAAAGCTCAATAGCTAAACAATAATAATAATAATAAGAATAATAATAATAATAATAATAATAATAAAAATAATAATGATAATAATAATAATAATAATAATAATAATAATAATAATAATAATAATAATAATAATAATAATAATAATAATAATAATAATAATAATAATAATAATAATAATAATAATAATAATAATAATAATAATAATAATAATAATAATAATAATAATAATAATAATAATAATAATAATAATAATAATAATAATAATAATAATAATAATAATAATAATAATAATAATAATAATAATAATAATAATAATAATAATAATAATAATAATAATAATAATAATAATAATAATAATAATAATAATAATAATAATAATAATAATAATAATAATAATAATAATAATAATAATAATAATAATAATAATAATAACAATAATGATAATAAGATTAATAATAATAATAATAATAATAATATAATAATAATAATAATAATAATAATAATAATAATAATAATAATAATAATAATAATAATAATAATAATAATAATAATAATAATAATAATAATAATAATAATAATAATAATAGTAATAATAATAATAATAATCATAATAATAATAATAATAATAATAATAATAATAATAATAATAATTATAATAAAAATAATAATAATAATAATAATAATAATAATAATAATAATGAACGATAAGTCGAGCAAGCCGTCAATAAATTCATGTTGTGCTAAAGGGAGAAGGATATTCGAATTTTCTTCTGGGGGGACCACGTTGTGCCAAGTATATTAAAATCACCTAGAACTACCAATTGGTCCCTTCAATTTCGAAGGTGTTTGAGTGACTGATTGCTGTCCGCATTGTAAGGATTATGGAAGCCCAGGGGATTACCCCTGAGCACCAGTTCGGTTTTCGTGCTGGCCACTGTACCGTCGAGCAGCTCCATCGGGTCGTCGAGCAAATTCTGACTGCCTACGACAGTAAGGAATATTGTAACAGCCTCATCTTGGACATTCGAGAAGCGTTTGATCGAGTGTGGCACATTGGACTTCAAGTAAAAATCAAGCAGACGCTGCCTGCTCCATATTTTGGATTGCTAAAATCGTACCTGGAAGGAAGGAGGTTCGCTGTGCGCTTTCATTCAGCAATTTCCACCGAGCACAATGTGGCAGCTTGTGTTCCACAAGGTAGTGTCCTCAGCCCCCTGCTCTACTGCCTGTATAGCCACGACATGCCGCAGCCGGATGTAAGCCTTAACGGGAAGTCAATGTTGGCCACATTTGCGATGACGTGTGCGTCACCTACAGGTGCCGATGCGAGCACGACGCAGCCGATGGTATCCAGGACTTTGCAGATCGGTTCTCGGAATGGGCAAGACGGTGGAACATTGGCATCAATAGCAGTTAATCCAACAACGTCTGCTATACTTTAAAGCGGAGAACGCCCCGTCTACATCGGGGACTGTTTACTGTTCGCTGACACAAGCTGACAATTTACAAACAGATCTTAGCACTAAACTGGAAGTATGGGTGCCAAATCTGGGGCTTGGCATGCGACATCCAAATCAAAAGGATCCAGGTTATTCAAAATAAGGTAGCAAGACTCATCACCGGCTGCGAGTGGTTTGTGCGAAACACCACCCTGCACAGAGACCTGAAACTCGCAACGGTATTTGACGAGATAAACTAGCGCTCGAGCAGATACCATGACAGGCTGGAGCGCCACAGAAATCGGCTGGCCAGCGCTCTAAACAGATCTCGCCCTCCAAGGAGGCTCAATAGAAGGCAACCGAGGGACCTCATTACCCGATCTCCTTTGACAAGGGTCAGCTGACACTTATCATAAAACCTATTTGTTTTATGTGATTGTTATGTACTGTATTATTATTGTACACTAGAAAAAGCTAACTATAGTTAGCCGGCGCGCCCAAATGGGCAGAATGAATAGATAAGAAGGACACTAAGGGTCTCCAAGATATCACAATACAATTTCGTTAGTTTGCTACGCAAGCCTCTAGCATTTTTATAGGAAATAGTAAGATTCGATGTTAGTTTTTTTTTTGTGAAGAAGAGAAGAAGATGAAGATGCGGATGGTGCAGTGGTCTGGCCACGTTTTTGATCTTAGCTTCGAATAATATTTTTAATCGTGTAAATTTCTATGGTAATTTAGTGAGCTGGTCACACTGCGCGGTTGTTTATAGTTTTTGTCCGTGAATTTCACTTTAACTATAATTCGCAAACCTGCATTCGTAGCTGTGCAAAACAGCACGCATTCTAAACTTTGGACTCTGCCTTGCAGAGTCGGCATATGGACAACAAAAAAGAACAGTGGATAAGGTGTGATAAATTTGCATTCTATGCCCATTGGGCCCCTCACCACGTGGTAGCCGCACAAGGGAGGCAACGAGCAACGTGCTTATTAGAAAAAGTAAATAGACCGGATTAGTAACTGTAAAATGGATACGAACAACGAAACTTCTAACTCTCAGCTTAGAAATAAGCCGATTGATTATGAAGAAATGCGGCAAGTAGCTGGTAAGTCTCCACTGGATATCAGGATGGAGTTATTGAATCAACGCTTTTCATGCACTGAATCTGTTAACCTAAGCACAATAACTACGACGATAACATTTACAAGTTCTACTTGCAATACTACATCTACAACAACTGCAGCAATCAGTAGGCCGAGCTCTAGAGAAAGAGCTGCTACTAGATTGTCTGATGCGCAAAAACTTTTGACGAAAGAGAGGAAGAGGAAGACCAATTTAACACCCAACCATAGCTCTAAACGAGTTGTCAGAGACGCGAAGCTGGAGCCATATTCAGCCACAAATAGTAAGTTAAACTCAAACAATAGGTTTGCCATGCTAGACATGGAATTGGACGAAACCAGTGATGGCATAGAAACTCCACAAGCTTGTAATGATACCGCAGCCACCTCGTGTGCATCGGCCGCTCCGAATATTCCTAATGATGACTGTGTACCAAATGTGACATCCACTAGCCCACAACAGTAAGTAAGTAACAACTGATAAGCAGAATTCTTATAAACAATTAAAACCACCGCAAATAGTACTGAGCCTTACCAACCTTAATGATCTCTTTGAGCTCATTACGGAGATCACTAGCCTAGATAATTTAACAGTTAAAGTCAATTAAGGAGAAACAGTAAGAATATTACACAAAGACGCTGATACTTATAGAGCCATTGTTAAACTTTTGGATAATTCGGGAATTGAATTCCATACGTACCAAATGAAGGAAGAGAAGCCTCACAGATTAGTTGTTAAGCGCCTCCACCATAGCACCCTAACCTACGAAATTATCGACAACTTTAAAATGTATGGCTTTGATGTTCTACAAGTACATAACCCAAGATGCAGGAGTAATAGAGAAGAAAAATTTAATATTTTCTTCATTAATATAAACCCTGTGAAGAAATTAATGACATATACGATATTAACACAATATGCCGACAGAAAGTGCGGAAGCTATGCGTAATTCCCAATGATCAACAGCCTATCTGAATACACTGTGGAGGAAATCCCACGGCAAGTTACAAAGGTTGCCAGTGGTACCAGGAGTACCTTCGACGATCAACGGGTACTGTAAAGAAGCAACAACCTAAGCAAGCCAGGTTAGATAAAAGTGCAACAAACCAGCAACAACCAACAACCAGATCATACTGGGAGCTTGTCCTACGCAGATATTGCAAGAAATGGCAATTCAACAGCCCAGCCTCGTCTACATAATGTACAATTAAAGAGAACTAGTATTAAGCAGAAACACCCGCTTGACGTTCAGTCAATATTGGCACAGCAACAGGAACATTTTATGAAGTGGCAACAGCTTCAACAGGAACAACAGCAGCAATTCCTATCGTGGCTACAGGAGCAACAACAACAAAACAAGCTGAATAGTCAACGACTCGAACGGCTGGAAAAAATGGTTTTTGAAATGGCCAATATGCTGAAGCAACGGACTGGGAATACATCGGCTTCCCAACTCCATATTATCGCTTTACCGCACACATCAACTTCATTGACATTCTTCTCCTAAACGAGATCAGAATCAACAGAGGGAACACAGTTAAGATATATATTCAATACATAGAGCTGCTTCTGCTTCTACGCCGTCTGAGCCTGAGATATGCCCCAGAAGTTATGGTATTGTACTATTGTACTGTTCGAAGAAGAGCAATTCGAACTCAGGATCCATGGGACAGAATCTTGTGGAACCGAGCAGCAAAGCAACTCAAAATCATCTTAGGGGAACTCAGAAGTGATTTCTTTGAGCAAAAATTATCCTCCATGGACTACCGTTGATGAAAACTATTCGCTGTGGAAGTGCACAAAAGCGCTTAAACGACAACCACTTCGATGGGTACCCGTACTCTGTCAAGGTGGGGAATTTGCAAAAACTGAAGTGGAACAGGCTAAAGCATTCGGCTTCCACCTAGAGGATCGCTTCACTCCTTACGACTTCGCCACGACAGAACAAATAAGAGAGACTCATCAGTACCTACAAATGCCATTACAGATGTCTTGGCCTATTAAGCCAATAGAAGAAATCCTTGAAATTATTAAATTACTGCCGAAACATAAAGCTCCAGGAATTGACAGGATCTGTCATGCTACGCTAAAGGTTTTAGCTATTACCTATTACCTATTAAAGCGATAATATATATAGTAACTTAAGTATGCCTCCTCATAATTCACTTATACAAAAGACCGACCGCGGTGGTACGCCGTATCGATTCCTCGTTGAATAAACAAACATTACTCGATATTGCGCATCCACTCAAGCCGAAATCAGAACCCAGCCACTAGGCAGGAACATAGCCAAGTTACACATAAGAATTCTTTTTCATATTTATGCACATAAGCATAAGCAAGAAGCGCTCTCGCGCAGATCAAGTAAACAACTCACTAACCCAGTAACCAACTGTTTTAGTCTTAAGCTGATATTCAATCAATAAAAACGCAAAGCGGATTCATTCTGAGTTTTTATTTATTTCGGCGTTGATCTTAGTTCAAATACGGATCAAAAACTATTTTACTGGCGCAGTCGGTAGGATACTAAAAAAGTATCCGAAAAAAAGAACCGCTAGTGGAAAATAATTTAACTTTTATAATCCGGTACTCGTGAACAATTACGCTTGTGATTTTCGTTACTTCAACTTGGATTATAAATCCAATTCGGTTGTCCAAATAAAGTGGAAGAAAACAAAGAAAATCACAAGATGAAATTCATCCCATAAGTCCAACGGCAGGCGAAAGAAACATTACAAATAATAAAATTATAGAAAAGTAAAAATTGTTTAACTAAGCTACCAAATAAGCAAAAGTCAAAACAATAAAAAACTCCAGAAGACAAACGTAAAAACATATTAAACTCTATCTAAATAAAACTAAAATAAAATACAAAATGGAACAACCTAAGATTGCCGCACCACAACTCGTAACTCTAAACGAAAACAACCTAAGTGAAGCGCGAAGACAACTCAAAGACATTTTCCCATTTAATGGAGATCCCTCAGCGCTTTATACGTTCATTAGTAGAGTGGATTACATCCTAGAACTCTACCCAACTAACGACTTGCGACAACAACGCATTCTACTCGGAGCTGTGTAACGAAACATAGATGAACAAGTAATAAGATCATTGGGACTACCAAACATCGAGGACTGGTACACCTTGAGGTCAAGGTTAATTGTTGAATACAAACCCCAAACGCCAAATTACAAACTTTTGGAAAATTTCCGAGAAACATCATACAAAGGAAGCTGAAAGTAGGCGTCAACTCATCTAGAAGGTAATAATACCGACCTCATCATTTATTTGCAAGCAATTAGGGACTCTATTAAGGCACTTATTCGAAAACTACCAACTAATTTGTTCTGTATTTTGGCTCATCATGAAATTTTCGATTTAAGAACCATAATTAACATAGCACAAAATGAGGGGATTTATGAAAAACACGCAAATGTTTATATGAAGCAAAATTTTTAAAAATATATTTAAAGTAAAATTGAAAATAATACTTTCCATGCAAATACAAGTAAAATGAATCCAAACTTTCAAACTCACTATTAATCCAGATATCCATCATATCAACAACCATTACAGCCTTTTCCTAATCCATACCAGTATCCACCCATTCAATCACAATATCCACTCATGCAAACTCAACAACGACGAATGTTCCACAGACCACCCATGAGACCTGGACAAAATCAATTTGGTGCCACTAGATTTGCAAGCCCACAACCAAATTTTAATAGGAATCCATTTCCACAAACGCAACAAACTATTTCAATTTCAAAACTAATTTCAACATTAAACAAATTATTATTATAAATTAAACGTCCTAGACCAGCTGACAGTGATCAATCAAGAATGTCTATCGACGAACTTAGACTACAAGACGCACATGAATATGGACCAACTGACCCAAACTGAAATCAACACTTTTATGAACAAGAGCTCCTTGACTACAATCCACACCAAACCCAGGCTGACAGTAACCAACTTATGACGCCATCAGAATTAAATGAAAATATTTCTCAATCTAACGAGAATTTTCGGTTACCAGCCTCGGACAACACCAATACATAGAAATAACACACAAAGGTCATAAATACAAATGCCTCATTGACACAGGATCGACCATTAACATGATGAGAGAAAATTTATTTAGTCTCCCAGTTCACAACACTAAATGCGAAGTTTTTACATCTAACGGTGCCATAATACTAAACAAGTCTATTACCTTACCCATTAACAATACATTTAACAGGCCTGAACAATTTTATCTACATGATTTCTCAGAAGATTATGATTTATCAATTGGCAGAAAATTACTTAGTGATGGACAATCCATTATAAATTATAAAAATTCCACCGTTTCAATTTATAATAAAGTATACCCATTAGTTAATTCAGACCCAAATAAAAATCATTCTTTTTACATTCAAAAACAAAAAATACCCATATCAGATGAAAAATTAATTCCAACTTTCATAACAAAAATAGATTTTAAATTGTTTCGATTAAATCATCTGAATGAAGAGGAAAGTACTAAATTAAAAATATTATTAAATAAATTCAAGAATCTTCAATATCAAGAAGGAGATCCTTTAACATTCACTAATACAATAAAACTCGTAATAAACACAACACACAATTCTCCTATTTATTCTAAGCAATATCCACTTCCTCATATGCACGAAATTGAACTAGAAAATCAGGTACAAGAAATGCTTATGCAAGGTAATTCACCATATAATAGTCCCACTTGGGTAGTATCAAAAAAACTTGACGCTTCAGGTGAACAGAAGTACAGAGTTGTAAATGACTTTAGAAAGTTGAACGAAATAACAATTCCAGATAGATATCCAATGCCAAACATAGATGAAATACTCGGTAAACTAGGACAGAGTCAATATTTTACAACAATAGATCTAGCGAAAGGCTTCCACCAAATAGAAATGGACCCAGACTCAATTCAGAAAAAAGCATTCTCCACCAAGAGCGGACATTACGAATACGTTCGGATGCCATTTGGTCTCAGAAACGCACCAGCAACATTTAAAAGGTGCATGAATAACATTCTCCGACCACTGCTCTACAAGCACTGTTTAGTTTACTTAGATGACATAATTGTTTTTTCTTCATCGCTTGATATAAATAAATTGTCCGAAGCAAATTTAAAATTGCAATTAACCAAATGCGAATTCTTAAAAAAGGAAGCCAGTTATCTTGGTCATACTGTAACTCCGAATGGAATTAAACCAAACCCTCTTAAAGTAAAATCTATGGTTTCATACCCAATTCCAACTAAAGTAAAAGAGATCAGAGCATTCCTAGGACTAACCGGTTATTATCGCAAATGTATCCCTAATTACGCTGACATAGCAAAACCTCTGACACAATGTCTAAGAAAAGGAATGAAAATAGACACAAAAAATCAAAATTATTTAGATGCATTTGAGAAACTAAAAGCCTTGATAATAAGCGAAACATTTTTACAACTCGCCGATTTTGAAAAAAAATTCGTGCTTACCACAGATGCTAGTAACGTAGCCCTTGGTGCCGTTCTTTTTTCAAAACGGTCATCCAATATCTTTCATCAGCAGAACACTAAATGAACATGAATTAAATTACAGTGCGATAGATATGAATTACTCGCCATTGTATGGGCAACTAAAACTTTTCGCCAATTCTTACTTAGACGACAATTCGAAATAGCTAGCGACCATCAACCTCTTAGATGGATACATACATAAAAAGAACCAAATGCTAAACTCCAAAGATGGAGAACTAAATTACAAGAATTTCAGTTTACTATCGACTATATTAAGGGCAAACGGAACGTAGTAGCTGATGCATTATCACGGATCAAAATTGAAGAGAATCATTATAGCAAAGCCACCCAACATTGTGCAGAGGAAAACAATAGTGAACTTATTCACTTAACAGAAAAACCAATAAACATTTTTAATAAACAAATCATATTCGTTAAAACAGATCAAAATAAAGTAGAAAAGCCAACCTATTTCGGTAAATCAATTACTACTATCTTGTATGATAAAATGACAAGAGAAAGAACAAAGCAATTTTTACTTGACCATTTCATTTACAAATACATTACCATGTATATTATGAGTGATGTAGATTTTGAACTTATACAAGCAGCACATAAAGAAATCATTAATACCAATTACACAAAGGTTATTCGTAGTCTCATCTTATTAAAGAATGTACATTCATATGCAGAATTTAAAGAAATCATATTGCAATCACATGAAAATTTCTTGCACCCCGGTATCCAAAAAATGACAAAGTTATTTAAAGAAAGCTACTATTTTCCAAATTGTCAACCTCTAATTCAAAACGTAATAAATGAATGCTACTTGTGTAACTTGACCAAGACTGAACACAGAAATACGAAAATGCCCTTCAAAATTACACCAAATCCTGAACACTGTCGAGATAAATTTGTAATAGACATCTATTCATCTGAAGGCAAACACTACATTAGTTGTATCGACGTTTACTCGAAATTCGCCACCCTTGAACAAATTAAAACAAAAGATTGGATAGAGTGTAGAAATGCATTAATGCGAATTTTTAATCAATTAGGCAAGCCCATATTATTAAAAGCAAATAGAGACGGCGCATTCTTCAGCTTAGCCCTTAAGCGATGGATTGAAAGTGAGGAGATTGAGTTACGACTTAACACAGCCAAAAACGGAGTACCAGATATAGAAAGGTTACATAAAACAATAAACGAAAAAATTCGAATAATTAATTCATTTAACGATAAGGAAGCTAAACTAAGCAAAATTGAAACTATTCTTTACATATACAATCACAAAACTAAGAATGACACTACTGGACAGACACCTGCTAACATTTTTCTTTACTCTGGTCGACCAATTTTAGACACTAAAAAAATTAAAGAGAGGCAAATAGAAAAAATAAATAGTAACAGACAAGAATTTGATATAGACACTCGATTTAGAAAAGGTCCTCTACAGAAGGGAAAATTGGAAAACCCATTTAAAGCAAACGAAAATGTAGAACAAATAGACTCCGATCATTATAAAATCACAAATCGAAATAGAGTCACTCATTACTATAAAACACAGTTTAAGAAAAAGAAAACGTTTAATAAAGTCCCAATTTCACAGGAATCTGGCGTAAAATGATGATGTTACTTCTATTATTTGGGACGGCCCACACCCAACAAATGCAAATAAACAACATTGACACCAATCACGGCTATCTCCTTTTGTCAAGTCATGCAGCCGCCAAAACTGTGCAGTAGACTAATCTCATATTCTTTAATATTATAAGCCAAATTAGTCAGTGGTAGCAGTTGCGATGCCCATAGTGCAAACCGCTGTTCTCGCACGCATTTATATGAAAGGCGCTCATTCCTTGTTTGTTGTTGTTAGCTACCTACGTTAAGCTTGGGCGCTGCATTTCGGCTGTCTGCCCCGCCAATTGCCAATTCCTCGTGTTTCGGAAAAGACTTAGCTTAGGCCTTAGCTGCCTTAAACAATTCGCAAAATAAACAGTGTCGTAATATAAATAAACTTTCTTCGGTTTTCTTTATTTTTCGCAACAGCTATTGAAAAAGCTCAATAGCTAAACATTGGTGACCCCGACGTGATGTTGTTAATTTGCATGCATTAATTAATGCACTTATCCCGTTTATAAATAAATATAAATACATTAAATCGCAATCGGTTGGACAAGTGAGTGGTGATTTCGGTGATAGAGGCTGTGTTTAAGCGAGCTAGCATTACATATACCATATACATACATTGCTACATATATCGTGCATTGACCCCGCTTGCATTTTCGGCATTTATTTTGTGCTCATCTTCCCGCTGAACCGAATTAAAGGCGATTTGTTGCTATGCCCGCTGAAGGTGAAAAAAACAGGGTGACCTTTTTAAAGCGCAAAGCCAATGCGCTGTTCAGCAGGTTGCAGAGGCTACAAACGTCGCTGTCTAATGAGACGCTTAGCGGATACGACGAACCCACTCTTACGGTGAGGCTGGAGCAGATTGATGAGCTGCAAGGTGCCTTCAATGTTCTGCATACAGAACTGGAGGAATTGGATTTCGACGAAATTGGCAGTGAAATGAGCGAGTCTTTTGATGAATTCATCGTTGAATTCAAGGCTAGTTTGCGCGCGGAAATAGCCAAACGCAATGTGCTTTTCGCGCCGCACTCAACGCTTGCGGAAGGTGTTGTGCCCCACCAGTGTAGTGGTCCTCAAACACAGCCGAAGACGAGGCCGATGCCGTTGCCGCCTGTGCAGCTGCCAACGTTTGGCGGAGGCTACGCAAACTGGGGCGGATTTTTACTCCGTGTTCACGAGCATAATCGACAGCCATCCGGACCTCTCCAACATTGAGAAATTTCAACATCTGCGGTCATGTTTGAGGGATTCAGCGCTGGAAACTATCCGATCATTGGAGATAGCCAAGCTAAGTGGGAGGAGCGCTTGGAGGATCCGGTCTTTGCCAACCTTATTCCGTCGTGGGAATCGATGCCTGCATTCCTGGAACAACGATGTAGGACTTTGGATGCCGTGGATTGCGCCATGGCAACCTATGCGCCAGGCGTTCAGGTGGGCAGAAATCGCTCGACGCTAGTTGCTACCACCCAAAATTCTCTTGGTTGCATGCTTTGCCATAGTGCAGAGCATGCCATATATTATTACCCACAATTTAGAGACTTAGCGCCAGTAGATCGTCTGCGCGAGGCAAAGAGACTAGCACTTTGCCTAAATTGCCTAAAGGCAGGTCATTAGCTACGGCAATGCAGCTCGAGCCGCTGCCGCACCTGTGGAATCAGGCATCATACGCTGCTCCATCTAGATGGTCCGCCTTCCTCGCAGCCACATGTTCTGGTGTCTTCAAGCTCCCACACTGAGCCTTCTGCCCCGCTTTCAACTTCTTCTACTCTAATTGCCCAGGATCTCGGTAGTGACCTTGTGCTGCTAGCCACGGCAACCGTTCTAGTCGGGAACTGTTCGGGCCTTGTTAGATTCTGGCTCTCAACTGCACTTGGTCACTTCTCGGCTTGCAAATCAACTGCAACTTAAAAGGTCGAGGTCGTCCGGCTCCGTCACTGGAATCGGGGATTCCAATTTCGCGACTGATGGATTCTCGGTAGGAATTGCGATTCGGTCTGTCACTTCGGTTTTCTCAACGAGCATAACAGCAGTTATCGCTCCCAATATCACGGATCGCCAGCCAAGTTTTAATGTGAACATTGGGGACTGGAAGATTCCAGAAAACCTGCAGCTCGCCGACCCGGATTTTTATAAAGCTCAACGTGTTGACCTGTTAATAGGAGCTAGCCTGTTTTATGAGCTGCTGTGCGTAGGTCAGATAAAGTTGTTGCCAGGACTGTCCCTGCTTCAAAAAACTCGTCTGGGCTGGGTTGTGTCTGGAGGCTGCGCACGCCCTTGCGGTAGCGCCTTAATAGCTCCACGCGTTCCTTCTTCAGCCAGCAAGGAAAACAGCATTGATGTTGATCTTGATTCACTTCTGCAGCGCTTTTGGGAGGTAGAAAATTGTCCCGGCCCAATAGTTCAAGCCACTAAGGAGGAGCTAGATTGCGAGGCCCACTTTGTTAAAAATTACACCCGACTGCCAGCTGGCGATTACTCGGTACGGTTGCCGCTAAAACTCCATTTAGACTCTTTAGGAGATTCCTATCCTCAGGCTTTGCGGAGATTCTTGTCGCTGGAAAGGAAGCTTACAAAGCGCCCTGGCTTGAGGGTTAAATATGCGGCGTTCATGAAGGAATGTCGTGATCTGGGACATATGTCGCCTGTGCCTGCCTCCGAGGTCAGCTCGTGCCGATATTTTTTGCCACATCACTGCGTCATGAAGGAGGATAGCACTACCACCAAGCTTCGCGTTGTCTTTGACGGATCAGCTGCCACTTCCACTGGTTACTCGCTTAACGATGTGTTAATGGCTGGCCCGGTCATCTAGCCCAAGCTATTTCACATCCTAATTCGATTTCGCTCACACCCAGTTGCCGTTACAGGAGACATATGTAAAATGTACCGATGTGTAAGGGTCTCGTAAGAAGATAGCTATTTGCAGTGCATTGTATGGAGGGACTCCCCGATCGATGACCTTCAAGTATACAAACTCGACACAGTTACCTACGGCACCAAACCAGCCTCCTTCTTGTCCGTAAGGGCTATGCAGCAGTTGTCAATCGATGAGCAGGCATCGTTTCCCATTGGATCAGAAATCCTTCGGCGTGATTTCTACGTGGATGATCTTATCTCCGGCTCATGCACGGTAAAGGATGCTATCAGCATAATGCAACAGACGGCTGGCATTCTTGCGAAGGGCAAGCTCAAGCTAAGGAAATGGTGCTCTAACATTCCGCTTGTGCTGGAGGGTGTGCCCACCGAGGACAAGGAGTCATTCATGAAGTTTGAAGATGGTAGCGATTTAACCAAAAGTAGCGATTTAACCAAGGTCTCGCTTGGGATCCCGCCTCCGACCAGCTATTGTTTTCGTTCTATGCCTTTCAGTCGCCACTGAGACCTTGCAGGCGCTCTGTTTTGTCTGCGATTGCTAAATTTTACGATCCTCTCGGCCTGGTCGGTCCGGTAATTACAAGGTGTAAAATCTTTTTGCAGCAGCTCTGCAAGGAAAAGCTGTCCTGGGATGAAAGCCTCCCGGAAACTCATAGCACGAAATGACTTGATATATGTCGCAGTTTTGAAATAATAAGTCATGTTAGTTTTCCTCGGTTCGTGTTTAGCGCAGAGTCTGGTCTTGAGGTGCATGGGTTTTGTGATGCAAGCATTGATGCCTATGGAGCCTGCGTTTATGTGGTTTCTAAAGGGAATCAAAGTTTTAGCCATTTGCTTTGTTCGAAGTCGCGCATAGCTCCGTTGAAGACCATAACAGTACCAAAGCTGGAGCTTTGTGGTGCGGATCTTCTGGCTAAAATCATGAGGGAAATAGTTGGCTTGAAAGTATTTAAAGGACGCTACTATTGTTGGTGCGACTCGACGGTGGCACTTTCCTGGATCCGAGATGAGCCCGCCAGGTTCAACATATTTGTGGCAAATATGGTTGCTGCCATTCAGGAGCTGAAAGATGTCACGGCTTGGCGTTATGTTCCAACAGCGTTAAATCCGGCTGACATCTTATCCAGAGGATCCCTGCCGTCTGAGCTTAGCGAATCGTCACTCTGGTCGCATGGACCCGCCTATCTTACGGAGCCTGAAAGAGATTGGCCAACAGCTGTTTGTCCTGACAAACCGGTGCTTGAGCTTCGTCGAAGTGTGTTCATCGTAAAGTCGCCGTACGTGGATGTAATTGCTAGCTCCAAATTTGCAAATTCTTACCCCTCACTGCAACGAGTGTTTGAATTCGTCATCCTGGGCACACATTCAAGAGGGTACTCATATGATGTTGCGGTTGGTGCAGCGCGCGCATTTATGGGAGGACCTGCAGTCCCTAAAAACGCTGGGAAGAGTTTCCTCGTCTAGTCCCATATCATCGCTCTCGCCGTTCCTGGATCAATTTGGACTTCTTAGAGTAGGCGGTCGCCTCCGGAATTCGTCATTGGACTTTGATGGCCGCCACCCGAAAATCCTTCCAAGGTCCCATCCGGTGACTCTGGCAATTATCTAGCATTACCATGAAAGCAATCTTCATGCCGGACCTCGAGCTCTTCTGGGTGCAATTCGATCCCAATATTGGCCTATTGGGGGGAGGAAGACGGTTACCAAGGCCGTGAACAGGTGCATCAGATGTTTTCGGATTAAGCCGCGGCTGATAGAGCACATAATGGCGGACCTTTCCAAGGAGCGCTTGGAAGAATCTCAAGCTTTTGAGGTTGCTGGTATAGACTTCAGTGGACCCTTCTTTCACAAGTCGGATAGTCGCAACAAGCCCGCGGTTAATGCTACGTCTGCGTATTTATATGTTTTGCAACCAAGGGAGTGCACCTGGAACTGATCAAGGATCTCTCGACAGTTGCGTTTCTGTGCGGACTCAAGAGGTTCATATGCACCCGGCGGAAGCCGAAGCAAATTTGGTCAGACAACGCCACCAACTTTGTCGGCGCCAAAAATGAACTTCTGGAACTTCGAAGGTTATTTCTCAGCAGCGAGCATCAACGCTCCGTTCAGAATTTTTGCCTTTCGGAGACGATTGACTGGCGGTTCATCCCTCCACGGTCGCCCCATTTCGGTGGACTTTGGGAAGCAGCGGTGAAAACGGCCAAACATCATTTCTACCGCGCTGTGGGTACGGCGGTTCTGACCTTCGACGAGCTGAGGACGCTGGTGTGCCACATCTAGGCAGTTATTAACTCCAGACCTTTAGTTCCCATTTCAGAGAACCCTGCCGATCTGGATGTCCTCACTCCGGCGCATTTTCTCAATGGTGGTCCGTCTTCGTCGTTTGACGAGCCAGATATAACGGGCCTAAACTATAATCGGCTTGACTCTTGGCAGCGCATCTCCTTTCTTCAGCAAATATTTTGGTCGCGATGGAAGGAAGAGTACTTGACGTTGCTCCAGCAGCGTTCCAAGTGGCGCACCCCAAAGCGTGGCGTAGCCGTGGGCAACGTCGTTCTTGTTAAGGACGAGAATCTACCCCCAATGAGATGGCCTTTGGCGAGAGTCATGCAGTTGATTCCTGGCAGAGACGGCGTCGCTCGAGTTGCAGAATTGAGGACCGCGTCTGGAGTAATAAGGCAGGCAGTGAACAAGCTCTGTCTGCTTCCCCTTGAGGACTCTGTTGGAAGCCAAGCTTCCAATGGGGGGAGGATGTTGGGTCTTGCAGCCGCCAAAACTGTGCAGTAGACTAATCTCATATTCTTTAATATTATAAGCCAAATTAGTCAGTGGTAGCAGTTGCGATGCCCATAGTGCAAACCGCTGTTCTCGCACGCATTTATCTGTACGGCACTCATTCCTTGTTTGTTGTTGTTAGCTACTTACGTTAAGCTTGGGCGCTGCATTTCGGCTGTCTGCCCCGCCAATTGCCAATTCGTCATGTTTCGGAAAAGACTTAGCTGCCTTAAACAATTCGCAAAATAAACAGTGTCGTAATATAAACAAACTTTCTTCGGTTTTCTTTATTTTTCGCAACAGCTATTGAAAAAGCTCAATAGCTAAACACCTTTTTTCAAGTAAACCAATTCAAATACCATCAGCATTTGAACATCATTGCCTAAAAATTCATTTAACTGAAATTAACACTTTGACTGCTTATTTTGGCCATAAAATGCAAAACAACACAGACACACCCCGCATGAAATATCTGTATAATAAATTGCTTAAAGAATTAAACGGAATAACTATTCACCAAAAAATAGACAGAAGCGTGGACTATTAAACGTAATAGGTTCATCTCTTAAATTCCTATTTGGTACACATGATGAAAATGATCGAGTGCATTTTCAAGAAAAATTAGATTCAATCGCTAAAAATTCAATACAACTTCATGAAATGAACAATGTTATACAATTTATGAACGACGGACTACAACGACTAAAAAATTATGAGAATAATCGCAATAGTATCGACACTCTTGTATACGAACTTATGCAGTTTATACATACATAGAAACATAGAAGACTTAGAGATGGGAATGCAACTCTCACGCTTAGGACTTTTCAACCCAAAACTACTTGCTTACGGCAAATTATATAACGTTAACAGCCAAAACATACTACTGATTAAAACATCAACTTGGATGAATTTCAAAGACAACGAACTTCTAATCATATCACACATACCCATTAACCAAACACTGATCAACGCAATTAAAATTATCCCTTATCCTGATCAAAACGGATACCAGTTGGATTACTCAGACCATGGGTCTTACTTTGAAAATAAAAATAAAATCTTTAATCAAAAAAATGAAGAAATAAATAATGCATCACACACATAATTAAGCGTAAAAATCCAATTTGCAATTTTATTCAAATCCCCACAAAAAATAAAATATAATTTTAACCGAAACTAGCATAGTAGAAAACTGTCAAAAATTGAACAACAATGTCAAGATAAAGGGAAACAAAATTATTACGGTAAATCAATTCAGAATTGAAATCGAAAACATTATCTTAAGTAAAAATTATTTTACCACGGAAGTAGACTTAACACCGTTATACGCACCACTGGATATAATTGAGATAAAGACGATAAAACACGATGACGTTGTGAAACTAATAAAAAAAATAATACCATATTTTATATTATCGTAACACTTATTATTATTGTACTTATTATACTATACGGATTATTAAAATATGTAACCCAAAATCCATTTATAATTTTATATAGGAAAATAAGAAAACAACCGAAAACAAATCAAGAACAGCCTCAAGAAATGGAAATTGAACGAAATCCATTACCCCCCTTATTGTACCCAACAGCATCAGCCTATGCATAGGCTTCTCCTTAAGGGGAGGGAAGTAACGTAATTATGCCTCCTCATAATTCACTTATACAAAAGACCGACCGCGGTGGTCCGTATTATCGATTCCTCGTTAAATAAACAAACATTACTCGATATTGCGCATAGGAATTCTTTTTCATATGTATGCACATAAGCATAAGCAAGAAGCGCTCTCGCGAAGATCAAGTAAACAACCCACTAACCCAGTACATCTAAGATTTTTTCACACCAACTGTTTCAGTCTTAAGCTGATATAAAATCAATAAAAACGCAAAGCGGATTCATTCTGAGTTTTTATTTATTTCGTCGTTGATCTTAGTTCAAATACGGATCATTTATTCGACTCAAAACAAAAACTATTTTACTATATAGCACTAATCTTTAATGCTATTTTAAGGATCCACAAGCCTGGAAAACCTGAAGATGATCCTGAGTCGTATCGGCCTATAAGCCTCTTACCCTCCCTTTCTTAATTATGGGAGAGACTTATTGCATTATAAGACAAGGCAATATCTTGCCGGATCATCAATTTGGATTTCGAAAGGGACACGGAACTATTTAACAAGTCCACAGACTGGTGAAACACATATTACAGGCTTTTGACGACTGCGAGTACTCCAACGCTGTCTTTATAGATATGCAAAAAGCCTTCGACAAAGTATGGCATGTTGGATTATTATGTAAGATAAAGATCCTTCTACCTGCACCCTCTACATCTGTATTTTAAAGTCATATCTGGAAGAACGACAATTTAAAATCACGGTGAGAAATAGCGTCTTCTCTATATACCCAATGAGAGATGGAGTCCCACAGGACAGTGTTCTCGGACCGCTACTATATTCCTTGTACACTGCTGATATCCCTTGCCCGAGTTTCGAACACATGGAAGCACCGAACAGGACTCTTAGTGCAACCTATTCAGATGACATTGCAGTTGTATATAACTCTAGGGACAGCTAACGGACTACAAGAATATATTAATGCACTGGTAGCTTGGTGTAAACGGTGGAACCTAAAAATAAACCCACTGAAAACAACAAATCCCTGCTTCACTTTAAAAACGCTTATCCCGAACACCCCTCCAATTCGTCTTTTCAGAGAATGATGACTATAGCTTTCTCTGGACTTGAACCTTCTCAAGCATTCCTGTATATAGATGATTTAATAGTTATTGGTTGTTCCGAAAAACATATGGTTAAAAACTTGACTGATGTTTTTGAGAAATGTAGGAAATACAACCTAAAGCTACACTAAGAAAAATGTTCATTTTTCATGCATGAAGTCACATTTTTGGGACACAAATGCATAGATCAAGGAATCTTGCAAGATGACAAAAAGTATGACGTCTTCAAAAATTATCCAGTCCCACACGACGCGGACAATGCTAGACGATTTATTGCATTTTGCAAATTCCTATAGAAGTTTTATCCAAAATTTTGCAGAATATTCTCGTCACATAACAAGATTATGTAAAAAAGATGTAAAATTCGAATGGATAGCTGAATGCCAGCATGCCTTCGAACATCTCAAATCGGCACTAGTTAATCCCAATTTATTACAATACCCAAATTTCAACAAAGAATTTTGCATCATAACGGATGCAAGTAAGCAAGCTTGTGGAGGAGTGTTAACTCAATGCAAAAATGGCCTCCAACTTCCAGTGGCATATGCATCAAGAGCGTTTACCAAGGGTGAAAGTAACAAAAGCACAACAGAGCAAGAATTGGCAGCAATTCATTGGGCAATAACTCATTTCAGACCATATATTTATGGTACAAATTTCACTGTCAAAACAGGCCACAGACCACTTACATACCTGTTCTCTGTGATAAATCCGAGCTCTAAACTAACTCGTATGAGACTTGAATTAGAGGAGTATAATTTTACAGTTGAGTATCTAAAGGGAAATGATAACTATGTAGCTGATGCGTTATCAAGAATAACCATCAAAGAACTACAAGAAATGACAAGAAATATAAAGAAAGTTACTACAAGATATCAAAGTAGACAAAAATCCTGCGCAGGAAAGAAACAGAATTGCCTAAGCAATCTATAGCAAAAGCTTCAAAGCCCAACGTATATGAAGTCATCAAAAATGACGAATTACGTAAAGTAGTAAAGTTTCTTTAAACATGGTAAGAAAATTATTGCAAGATATGATGTTAGCGATTTATATACTAATGGAATACTTGATTTAGGTCATTTTTTCCAAAGCCTTGAAATGCAAGCCGGTATAAATAAAAGCAGCCAACTCAAAGTGGCACCAATTTGATAATTGATAATTTCAAAATAATGGGCAATAAAATATTAAATTCATTGAGAGTAGCGCTACTCAACCCGGTGACCCTAATAGAAAAATTAAAAGAAAAAGAAGCTATATTGTCTACATTTCATGACGATCCAATACAAGGAGGTCACACAGGCATCACAAAAACCTTGGCCAAGGTCAAAAGATACTATTACTGGAAAGGTATGTCTAAAGATATTAAAAAATGTCAGAAATGCCAAAAATCAAAAGTGACAAGAAATACAATAACTCCTTTAACAATAACAGAGACCCCAATAAAAGCTTTCGACAGGGTGATAGTGGACACTACAGGTCCGCTACCAAAATCAGGAAATGGCAATGAAAATGCAATCACACTAATATGTGATTTAACTAAATATCTAATTTCCATACCAGTTGCAAACAAAAGCGCAAATACTGTCGCTAAAGCAATTTATTAATCTTTTATTCTAAAGTACAGTCCAATGATGTCGTTCATTACGGACATGGGAACAGAATATAAAAATTCAGTTATAAATGACTTGTGCAAATATCTAAAAATAAAAAATATAACATCAACTGCACACCATCACCAGACAGTTGGAACAGTCGAAAGAAGTCACCGAACTTTCAATGAATATATATATAATGTAGATGATTATGCTGGCTCTTTTAATCAAAGCCATTCTCGCTCCAACGTGGAGTTATGCCATCCAGGTGTGGGGAACTGCCGCCAAATCCCAGCTTAATAGGCTCCGTGTGGTCCAGTCGAGAGCTGCACGTCACGCTTCTGGGCTCCCCTGGTACGTGACGAACATAGTCATCGAAAGAGATCTGAAAGTTACCCTTCTTGGGGATCAGATTAATTTCCACAGCAGCCGTTATGCCGACAGGCTTATGGTCCACCCGAACCGACTAGCAACTATCCTAGCTGATCCCATCTCCCTCCGAAGACTGAAGAGGGTACACCCCAGCGATCTCCTTACCCGGAGGATAACATAACATATTTCTTTTGTACTTTATAATTAAGATACCACTTGGTCTCATTTATCTTTATCACACATTAGGTTAAGTTCAGAGGAATTACTGAACGATTCCTTTTGAAACCATAATAAATAGAATTAGAGAAAAAAAAAAAAAAAAAAAAAAAAAAGATGATTATGCTAGGGAAAGTAAATATAGATTAGAAGTAGCCTATAAAAGAGCTAGAAGTATGATACATGAACATAAAGAGAAAAATTAGAAACTTTATGATCAGAAAGCACGGAACTTAGATATATTAGTTGGAGATAAAGTTCTATTAAACAACGAAACAGGTCATAAGTTAGACTCGAAATAAACATGTCCGTATAAAGTAACGGAAATAGGAGAAAATAATAACATTATAATAACTAATAATAAAAATAAAAAGCAAACTGTTCATAAAGACAGATTAAAATTTGCTGTCGTAAATATTTATAGTATGACCATACATAGGCATAAAAATAATAATAATAATAAAAAAAAAAACATTTAATAATGTATAAACTAACTTTAAAATAACTTGATAATATTACGTTATTTTTCAAAAGGAGGGAGATGTAGTTATTATTTTAATTTATTTTGGTTCCAAAAGGAATCGTTCAGTCAATTCCTCTGAAATTAACCTAATGTGTGTTTAAAATCTATATGAGACCAAGTGGTTTCTTAATTATAAATTACATATTAATTACTTAATGTATAATATATTATTCAATCCTCCGGGTATGGAGATCGCTGGGGTGTACCCTCTTCAGTCTTCGGAGGGAGATGGGATCAGCTAGGATAGTTGCTATTCGGTTCGTGTGGACCATAGGCCTGTCGGCATAACGGCTGCTATGAAAATTAATCTGATCCCCAAGAAGGGTAACTTTCAGATCTCTTTCGATAACCATGTTCGTCACGTACCAGGGGAGCCCAGATGCGTGACGTGCAGCTCTCGACTGGACCACACGGAGCCTATTAAGCTGTGATTTGGCGGCAGTTCCCCACACCTGGATGGCATAACTCCACGTTGGAGCAAGTATGGCTTTGATTAGAAGAGCCTTAGAGCTCATTTGAAGTTTGCTGGAGTGGAAGAGCCAGTCGAGCTTTTTTAGCTTCGCCAGTGACTTAGATTTGACCGACGTGATGTGGGCCCTCCAGGTCAGTCTCCGATCTAGATGAACTCATAGGTAGCAGTGCGATGTAACATTGATGATAGGGTTTCCATCGAAAGTCAGATCTGTGCAGGTTCCGGGCCGCAGGGAAAAAGTTACACAGGCTGACTTTGAGGAGTTAATGGCCACATTCCATTTGGCAGTCCATTTTTCGATTGCATGCAGCCATTCCTGGACTGTGTTGGTGGCAGTTTGCAGTGAAGGATGAGACGTCAGCATGGCAGTGTCATCGGCGTAAGTGGCCAGGAGCAGCTGAGCCGGGGGGACACTGCTACCTAGGAGTTCATCTAGGAGGGCCCACATCACGTCGGTCAAATTTAAGTCACTGGCGAAGCTAAAAAAGCTCGACTGGCTCTTCCACTCCAGCAAACTTCAAATGAGCTCTAAGGTTCTTTTAATCAAAGCCACCCGAACCGACTAGCAAATATCATAGCTGATCCCATCTCCCTCCGAAGACTGAAGAGGGTACACCCCAGCGATCTCCATACCCGAAGGATAGTATAACATATTACATATTAAGTAATTAATAACTAGACAAATTTTTTCTTCCTTTTGTACTTTATAATTAAGATACCACTTGGTCTCATTTATCTTTATACACACATTAGGTTAAGTTCAGAGGAATTGACTGAACGATTCGTTTTGGAACCTTAATAAATAGAACTAGTTATAAAAAAAAGAAAAAAAAGGAAGCTGCCCATTTAGAAGCAGTTATAGCTGGAGCCGTTAGCCAGCCCTTAGCCCAGCAAGTAGTTAGATTGAAACAGGCATTCCAGACACAGTTAGATGAGGTAAAACAACAGATGAAAAGCTTGTGCGTGGAAGCACCACAAGTGGAAGCTTACGAAAGAATAAAACCAGATCCAACTATTTGATGTGAAGTCAAGCTTGACATCGTAAAGACCATCCCGGATTTTACGGGAGAACAAGATGACTATGTGTCATGGCGGCACTCAGCCGTAGACGCATACGAGATTTTTAAACCGTATTATGGTAGCGAAGCGCATTATCAGGCCGTTTCGATTATCAGAAATAAAATCAGGGGGTCGGCAAGAGGGCTACTAGTTGCCCATAACACAGTCTTAAATTTCGATGCCATTATTGCTCGATTAGACTGCACTTACGCGGACAAAAAGTCGCTGCGTGTCCTTAGGCAGGGACTTGAAACAATTAGGCAAGGGGAACTTAGCCTAATGCAGCATTACGACGACGTAGAAAAACGATTAACGTTGATAACAAACAAGATCGTTAGAACAAGAAGTTAGAGAGGGTGCTCTCCATGCATTTATTGCAGGACTTAGAAAACCCTTAAGGGCCATAGTCTTGCCAGCGCAGCCCAAGGCTTTTCCCTCAGCTTAAGCTTTGGCTAGGGAATCCGAGGCTACCATAGAGCGCACTACCTTCGCTGCCACATATGCAAAGGTTTTGGAGGACAAGGCACTCATCTATGAGCACCGAAAGAATCAAAACCGCTCAAGGGAGCCGCAGGAAAAACATACCAGGGCCGAGAATGGCTAAGGGAAAAACCCTCATTTCTACAGAAAGCAAAATAGGCCCCAAAAAATAGTTCTGCCCAGAACACGGGCAATTACCGTAATCAGTCGCCTGAGCCTATGGAGTCCACAATGACTCAATTAAGGCACCCGACTTCCTTTGAAAGCGGTCAGCCTACAAATACCAAGGCCGAAAGTGCTCGGGGCCATAAAATATTTGGCTCCGCAAGCATGACCGGTCAAAGGCGTCAGAGATTGCAACACACCATGCAACAGGCTGATGATAAAAATGACAGCGAATATGGAGGCGCGGCCGTTACCGAGATAGACGAAGAGTCTGATGATAATGATCAATTTTTTAGGGAGCGACTGCCGTTCATTGAACGACAGCTACAAGGGAGGAAACTAAAAATTTTTATCGACACAGGGGTGGCAAAGAACTACATCAAGCCCGTAAAGGAGCTTAAAAATATGATGCCAGTCGATTCCACTTTCACAGTTAGTTCCATTCATAGTTCTAACAGAGTTCACCAGAAATGTTTGATGAACATTTTTGAAAAAACATCTGCGTTAATTCTTTTAGACGCGCTAACACCATTCGATGGTATTATAGGATTTGACCTCCTAGCAACCTTTGCTCCGAGCAAAACTCGACCCAGAGAAATGTACAATAAATTATGGTTCTGTTTCTGAAAAGATTCAGCATCATAATGACATGACATCGGCGTACCAGAACATGTAAAAGATCTATTTCGAAACGTGATCGCAAACAGATCTAAGGCATTTTCAGCCTCTAACGAGGCACTGCCGTTTAACACTTCTGTTGTTGCCACAATCGCACAAGCGACGAAAAGCCGGTATATTCCAAATTATACCCGCACCCCATGGGTGTATCTGAGTTTGTTAAGCGAGAAATCGCAGACTTACTGCAGAAAGGCATTATTAGAACCTCAAGGTCACCGTACAACAATCCAACATGGGTTGTAGACAAAAAAGGCCATGATGAGCTGCGGAACAAAAATAAGCGTCTGGTTGTAGACCTTAGGAAACTTAACGAAAAAACCATCGCTGATAAGTACCCAATGCCAAACATCCCCATGACACTGGCAAACTTAGGAAAAGCCAAGTACTTTACAACGTTAGATTTAAAGTCCGTCTACCACCAGATATACTTGGCCGAGCATGGCCGTGAGAAGACCTCTTTTTCGGTAATCGGCGGAAAGTATGAGTTTTGTCGATTACCGTTTGGGCTGAAGAATGCGGGAAGCATCTTCCAAAGAGCGATCGACGACGTCTTTCGGGAACAGATTGGCAAATCGTGCTATGTCTACGTAGATGACGTCATTATTTTTTCTGAACATGAAGACGACCATGCTAGGCACATAGATCGGGTTTTAAAAAGCCTGTGTGATGCCAACATGAAGGTATCCAACGAAAAGACGCACTTTTTTAAGCAAAGCGTTGAATATATGGGATTTATTGTCACCAATGGAGGTGCAAAAACCGACCCAGAAAAAGTAAAGGCCATAAAGGAATACCCAGAGCCTACAAATCTGTATGAGCTTAGATTATTTTCGGGTCTAGCCAGTTATTACCGATGTTTCGTTAAAGACTTCGCGGCGATCGCGAGGCCTTTGACAAGCTTGATGAAAGGAGAAAATAGTTCTGTCAGCAAGCACATGTCTAAGAAGACTCCTATTGAGTTCGGTGACTTGCAGAGAGATGCATTCGAGAGGCTGAGAAATATCTTGGCTTCCGAGGATGTAATTCTCAGATACCCTGATTTCAGGAAGCCATTCGACCTGACAACGGATGCTTCCGCGAACGGTATCGGTGCGGTTCTATCGCAAGACAAAATAACCATCACAATGATCTCTAGGACCCTCAAAGAGAGCGAGTCACACTACGCCACGAATGAAAGAGAATTATTGGCCATAGTGTGGGCTTTAGGCAAGTTACAACACTACCTATACGGCACTCGCGATGTTAATATTTATACGGACCATCAACCGTTGACATTCGCGGTGTCCGATCGAAATCCAAATCCAAAAATAAAAAGATGGAAAGCGTATATTGATGATACTAACGCAAAAATCTACAAACCGGGTAAAGACAACCATGTAGCCGACGCTCTTTCCAGGCAGAACATTAATGCCTTACAAGATGAGCCTCAGTCGGACGCTGCGACTATTCACAGTGAAATGTCACTGACCTACACGGTCGAGGCAACAGACCAACCAGTAAACTGCTTCAGAAACTAAATTGTTATAGAAGAAGCACGTTTCCAACTAAAGCGAAGCTTGGTGTTGTTTCGTAGCAAAACTCGTCACTTAATTAAAGTGACATATATGACATGCACCCAAAAAAACAGGAGCTTGGGAAACACCCATACCAAGCTACACCGGCGAAATGTTGCACATTGATATCTTCTCAACCGATAAGAAGCAATTCTTAACATTTTTGACAAATTCTCGAAGCTTGCAATAGTGCAGCCAGTGCTGTCCAGAACAATAACGGACGTCACAGGGCCCTTGCTTTAACTCGTAAACTTGTTCCCCAAATTCAGAACAATGAGGCCGCCTTCAATTCGGAAACGATCACCTCTTTATTTAAAAACAATTACCACATTGACATCGTGAACGCGGCCCCGCTTCATAGCCTGTCAAAAGTGGAAGTGGAGCCTGGATCTGGCGATTCACCTTGACAGAAATCGACAGATGTCTTAAGCTGGATAAAAAAGTCAGCAATACGGTAGAGCTAATCTTGAGGGCAACGATAGAATATATTAAAACAATACATTCTGTCACTCAGGAGAAACCGGTCGAGATCCTCCACACGGGTTCCGATGAACGCTGCCTACGCATTAAAGACAGGTTGATAAAGGCTCAGCAAATCAATATCGAAAGATGTAACCCAGATAGGCGAAACCGTGTTTTTGAGGTAGGAGAAGAGGTTTTTGTTAAAAACAACAAAATGTTAGGAAACAAGCTAACCCCATTGTGCACAGAACAAAAAGTGCAGGCAGACCTAGAAACGTCTGTTCTTATTAAGGGGAAGGTGGTCCATAACGACAACCTCAAATAAATTCCCCCACTTTTAATTTACTTATACCATACCCTTGGCAGTGGCAAATGCGCGGATTACCGACTTTTCTCACGCCAAATACATTCCCGTCGCAGATGGAGATGTACTGGTGTTTCAACAACGTGACTGCTTGAGGCACTCGAGCAACCTCCCAGAACTTATTAGTATGGTAGATGAGACAGAAAAATTGTCCGTCTTTTTCGAAGTCGCATATGCGCAAATTACTAGACGTTGATACAGATCACTTGAGAAACTTGTTGTCCGTTCTAAAAATACACCACCAAATTGCGAGGAGTTCAGACTTCTTAGGTACAGCTCTTAAGGTAGTTGCAGGAACTCCTGATGCCTAAGATTTCCTAAAAGTCAAGATGACAGAAGCTCAGCTAGTGGACTCAAACTCCAGGCAGATTAACATAAACTCAGAGACTCAAAAACAAATAAACAAACTGACCGACACCATTAATAAAATTATTAAGGCCCGAAATAACAATTTGACGATAAATCGCACCTGAACGAAGCACTACTAGCGAGAAATAGAATGCTGACGACAGAGATACAAAATTTAATTCTAACCATAACATTGGCTAAATCCCACTATCCTTAGTCATGCCGATCTGAAATCACTAATTGAACAAGACACTCCAATAGTTAGTTTATTAGAAGCAGCTAAAATTAGAGTTCTCCAGTCCGATAATATTATCCATATACTAATAGCCTACCCTAGAGTTAAGATCAGATGTATAAAAGTCCTCATATACCCGGTATCACATAATCAAATAATACTACGGCTCGACGAAAACATTTTGTCGGAATGTGAAGAAGACACCTCTTCGGTCACAGAGTGCACGGAAACAACGCACAACACCTTCTGTGAGCGGTTCCGACGCGAAACCTGCGCCCGCTCGCTCCATGCGGGAATCTCGGCCCACTGCGGCAGCCCGCGTCAGCACGGACGGCAGCCCAAAGGTTCTCGTAAAAGGAACGCACCTAATAACCTTCGAACGGTCAGCTACCGTCAACGGATCGGAGTTCATAAATTTTCAAAAAACATTAGATAAGCAGCCTGGCGTAGCAAGATCACCACTACTGAACATCGTCGGCCATGACCCGGTATTGATCATGCCCTTGCTACACCGCATGAACAACGACAATCTGCGCTTTATCCAAGGGTTCAAGGACAAGGTTGACGCCGCGAGCTCCCCTAAACTTTGGTTCACGACTGGAGTAATCCTGAACGTTGCTCTGATTGCTTCACTCATCCTTTTTTTTGGCATTAAGGAAAAGGCTAGCCTCCATCGAGATACAACAAACCATCGATAAACTCAATATAACCGAGGACGGTCATAATATGAAGGGGGGAGCAGTTAACAACTGACAGAGTTTACGATAAAATTACCGTAGCAACAAAGTAGCTTTAGATAAACAATTCTGACGCGCCCCAACTGAGTTCAGCGCTCTGCGCTAAGAACGGTCAGCAGTGGCAATTGGATACCCATCATCCGGGGTATCGTAATGCGCTGCATAAAAGCTGAGTAGGCTTACTGACCATGGGTTTATGGCGTGAAGCATTGAAGCTAGGGTAGATTCATATTTTTCCATTCCTTTGTTTTTAGTTCTAAGGGAGCACTTTATAAATAAAGAACAAGCTACTCCGGCTTCTGCCGTAAAACCAATTGTATTTGATATAATTTATCCACGCTGAGCCCAAAGGCCAGTGTCCAGCAAAGGGGGGAAAGTCACGCCCTCCACCATAATCTGCGTAAGAAAACATTCCGCCTGACTATCGTCAGGACCAGGGGATCAGCTATCTACGTGGACCCTATCTGCCGGAGCCACCCATCGGAAGGCTCTCTTGACAATAGGACAAAACCTAATTTATATGTGTGCTTACTTGTGCTAGAAGACGATTTTCGGGCCGAAATCCATTCTGATCCAAGAAACGAATTTACATATTTGGAGTTTTTTCCAATTTCGTAGCAATATGATAAACTAAAATAATAGTTAACCTGACCATTATAATTTAAAAGTTTTTTTATTCGTTTGTTACAATCGCCGCTCGAATTAGCTTTACATATTTATACATATTTATATTTATGTTAATAATTAATTATATGTAATATATGTAATAATCGGTACCCAGGGAACACCACTTGGAGACCATTACAATTGTAATAGGGTCCTATATTTATATGACCTTCGAGTTAATTTTTCACTACCTGCCTTTGAAACTAAACGACTTTAATTGAATATAAACTCGGTTATATAGCGACAATTTCATTAAATCGAGGAGCTCTGCGTATTGTCAACTTTAAGCAAACGGATTAAGAAAAATTGCACGTCATTAGGTTTCAATAACGTTTTATTTAATTACTTATTTTTTACTCACTACTAAAATCCCCACAACCACTGCCGTCTCATCACCTCTTTAGAATAAGAACGATAAGCGTAGTGGGCATTGTTAATCCCTTTTCCGTAGACCGGCTGCGTCAGTTACAATCCTGTGGCCGAGGGAGGAAAGCTTTCAAAAAAACAGCTGAGCAGTTCGGGGTATGAAATGAGAATGATCTCCTTATTAAAAAAGTTGTTTGCTTCTCCCAAATGCGTCTTCGTCCGAGTTCGTATTGGCGATCCTCGTTGAACTTTCGGTCGGTTCTCAGTCCCTTGTTTTTCGGTCGGTGTTGTCTCTCTTTGCAGTATTGGATGGCCGGAGAGAGGGGATATGTTAACTCGCGCAACAACCGAACATCGGGACGCATTCTTCAGGAATGCTAGCATCATCTATCCAAAGCCGAAGTTCGACGGACTATATAAAATGGTCGCCCTCACGTCTCCGAACGTGGTCCGTGTCCCGGCCACCGGAAGAGTCGTTTAGTCAAGATCGGTTTGGTTCTCAGCTAAAGAGGATCACACAGCCAACAGTGCAAGTGGTTACAAAGGAAGTTACAGTAGATCCACGAAAAGCAACAGAAGTTCCCTGATTTCACCATCGAAAACGAAGAACTCTATCGACACCTCAGGCGACGACCAATATTACATCCTCTTCCGTAGGGATGGACTAGAAACGTACCTAATGACCGGCTACCAGGGCATGCCATCGAAGAGAGACGCTCCGCAGACCTACGCCACCGCCAGCGATTCCACATTATGACAAAGGAGGGCTTCTATCAGGTCCCCATGAAGACCAGTGGGAACGGAGCTGTTAAGTTTTACCCCCGGAAGTAAAGAGGGGATGTGACGACTCTGGTTCAGGGCAACGAACGATGATAGTACGATAGCACAAGCATGAAGACCACGTTCGATCACTATCTTGTGTACCTGTGCCTTTGTCTCGTCCTCTTTCATTTCCGACAGAGCAGACGTGTTCTACCGTGGAACTCGTACGCAAGTATATCGGCGTTATCTAAACAATCCACTATAAGCTGAATGGTACCTTTATGTGTCCAAAATAAATAACTTCAAAACGGTGAGACATATTAAGCTCGTCTCTTTGGTATTGGGTTACATTAACCCAAATAATACCAAAAATTGTTGACTTGACACCGTCCCTTATATATTTTTAGATGGTAACTCCGGAGGAAGATATTTAGATTATATTTTTTTGTGTCGTGGCAACTCCCCTTATTTTTAATTAACTAATTTTGTATAGGTATTTGCCTAATTTCGTCTCTTTTTTCTAGTCCCAGCAAAAAACAACTGATTTCGTGGTAGTCATTGCATATTAAATAAAAAATTAATGAAACAATTCAGCAACAGCCTTGTTTGACTCCCGTTTAGCTGAAATTACTGTGCTTTGGTAAGTTATTTGGGAACCTGAAGGGGCGACCTAAAAAGGTTAATTATAAAAAATCTTACTTTTTGGCCACATTGGGTAACATTCAGCCTAAAATGCAATCCTTGAGTGATACAGCGGGGTTCATTCATTCGCTCTCAGGCATCTCATACTCTCCGATTCAAATGTCTAACTACACGTTCTTTTATAGGTTTCTTGGCCATGACTAGGATACTATCCCGGCCAGACTTCTTCGTTACACACCAGATGTCGATTTTCGCATTTGCTATCGACTATAAAAGTTTACCCTAGAATATAGTTACCATACTAACCACATTATATCTGAGTCTCAAACCAATGTCAATGAGAGGACATACAATTTTGGATACGAATATAAAAAAACATTGTTGATGTTAATAGCGAGATTATGTAATGATTTGATGGCGAGTACTTGCAGAATAACTCCCTGTCCCGATGGCACTATCTATACAAGAAATGATCTTTAAATACTTTTACCGTAACATGTTATCCTTGAATAATTAATAAATAAATAAGTAAATATTAATTTTTTTTAAATTTTTTTATAGTCAGCAAATAATAATAACATATTTTATTTAATAAATATCTCACAAATATATAATGAAAACATTTCACATGTCCTTAAACCCATCGGAATTTAAAATATCCGTTAATTTCGCACACATTGTTGATGTTTTTGTATCGGCATCTGAAAACAATCCACATTCCATATACTCTTGTGGAACCAATGACATATTTGACTTTGATATTTCATTTTTTACGTCTAAAATTCCAGATTTTATTTCATTTTTCACATCTGAAAGAAATGGCAGCTCTCCGATTTCACTAATTTTTCCAGCAAAAGTATTTATAATACATTGTCTTGATTTAAGTTCCACCATGTCTAATGAACGCTCTGCTGCTAATGTCTTAAGTTTTTTGGCCATTTGTCGATTTATACGCTTAGGAATAAAACGAAAACAAAAATAGCTAAATTAGTTAAATCTTTTTCATATAAATAGAAAAATAAATTATAATCATTATAAAGATATTGAGAAGATAAATTAACCGAATGAATGGGATAATTAAATGACTCAGCGTGACAGGTATTTTCAAAAATAGATATTGTCCTCGGTGTGTCACACGATTAATAAGGGACTTATAAACTCTTCAATTATGTCATTCTTTTCCGTAATTCGCGTTTCCGTAAAAGCTAGTCACAATGCGCATTTCTAAATTTCTTGTTTTTGTTTCGACCTGTTCATAAGGCGAAATTAGCTTACGCACCTGTTGCCCAGCATTATCGCTCGCAGCCTCGTCAATGTCAAACAACTCATTGTTCACTTTAACACAACAGTTTAGAATATTTTGTTCGTTATTAATTCTATTTTTTCGCACTTCTAAGCCATTACAATTAAAAACGATATCTGCGTGTAAACATAGTGTAACATAGAACGACATTAAAATCCAGGAAAGGATTGATTGGTTAAATTGTCCAATTGGGTTTATTTTTTTACAGTTATGATCGCTAGCGAATCTAATTAGAACGACATTGCAGCTTTCCAGCTTCGGATTGCCATTATAACAAATAAATCTTCCCGTAAGATATTAAATTAACTGAATTTGTCAAATACCGTCGTACACTTTTTAGTACACAGCATTTCACATCTATTTCCCTGTCTTTGGTTACATTCTGATTTCTTCTGTCTTTTCCTTTCTCTTTGCGCTATGACTTGTCTATCTCACCCTGATTTTCCTTTGCAATCCTTGTTTAAAAACACGTTGAATTTTTGAATGTTTAATGTGTTTAATTTTTTTCACTAATGATCAATACCTGCAGCCACATAGGCAGAACGAAAAACTTCGTTCTTCAACGAGCAAGCATCAACTCTCCTGTCATTATGCAGATCTTCGCTCCCAAAGCGTTGTGCTTTAGCTCATCGTTGGTCGTTGTCTTTGCGAATTTGCCACCTCGCTAAATCGCGACCTTCTTCATCTGTAGTCGGTACTCTTATCGGTATCGTTGTCATCATTATAGGCAAATCCTGCAATCCTGCAAGCTCCTTGGAGCTCCCTGAAGACTTATTTCTAGACTTTCTGCACCTAATACACGTACCACTCTAAAGACGGCTGTTTGGGTCCCAGCAAATGCTCCAGGGCTTTATCTTCCTGGCATGTGTGTAAAAAGCAGCGGATGACGCACTTCAAAGACCGACACCTTGGAGACTTCTGCAGAGTGCCTGGGCAATAATCTCCCTTATTGGGTCAGCGCTCTTTTCGCTTCCCTTTTCCACCAACAATTTGATTTACTTTTATAGTTGTAATATTTATACCGATATATCGAGTTGCTATTGGAAGACACGCAACCCTAATTTCGCTTCTCTCAATTTCCTTTGTGATCGCTTCGTTCTAAAACGAAGTTTTTACTGTGCAAATACACATAAATAAAGAAATGTTGCATCAACAAATTTATTTAATTGGGGAACGGGAATACGACAGCTGAAATCACTTAAGCAATTAAGCGTGAACCGATCGACCGTGATAGATCAGACCCGCACACCAGATCGTCCAATTGCAACCAATTTTGTATTCGCGTGTCTCATAATTTCTTTTGCCACGGGCTGTTTTAAGGGCTCGAGAACCCACTGTAAATCCATTGACAATCTGTTCTAATCGGAAACTACAAAATCTTTCTCGGACCCGACCAACGAAATCAGAAACCGCATGCAAAAAAGTTATTCTGCACATACATTTTTACAATCACTGAAGAAAAGTAACACACAGATCCATTGAGTAAGTTTAATCAAAGACATTAGAATAAGAAGATGCGTATCAGCCATACAGTTTTGAAGCCACTATTTTAGTGACGGCCGAAATTGCCCTGAGTCCGCTCGCTTACGCTGAGAGCATAAGAAATCTAAAAATGGAATTTGCTTGCTTGTGTGTGTAAAAACAAAAGTGTACATGTGTGAGTACTTGTGCTAGAAGACTATTATCAATCAATTTCGATTTAAGAAACGAATTTACGTATTTGGAGTTTTGACCGATTTCTTTACAAAACATTAACACGGTACTGGACAAGAACTGGTAACGGTACACGGTACTGGTAAGAAGGAGTTTCATCCGGTATTTTAGTTTTCAAAAGAAACGACTGATGTTGAAGCAAAATACTACAGTTTCAAATTGGAAACTCTCGCGGTGATTTACTCTTTGCAAGCCTTTAGGATTTATCTTAAAGAAACGAAGTTCAAATAGTCACAGACTGTAGTGCTTTTACCCTAGCACTAAATAAAACAAATTATGATTACATCTTAGAACATAGGGTTGGTAGTAGAAATACACACATACTAACGATCGATTATAACTCATTTGACGAAATATTAATTATTTGTCAAAGCATAGATGAAAAGAACAAAACTATAGCTATGCAGCTTCAAAGGTCAGAACTTAAAGATTAAAGAAGAAGGAATATGAAGTTATCTTGTCTTGTTATAAGGTCTTGTTTTATATTATTTATTTAATATTATTTATATTAGAAGTGATTTCAAAGAGCTACTGGTTTACCAAAATAAGAGAAAAATGCACGATACATATTACCAATTGTCTAAAATGTATAGCTTATTCTGAAAATTCTGGAAAAGAAGAGGGATTCCTTCACAACATTCCCAAAGTAAATGGTCCATTGGATGTAGTACACATAGACCATTATGGTTCTGTTGATTAAAGCAGGCCAAACAAACACATATTATTAATTATCGACGCATTCACAAAGTTTGTACGAAATTGTTCACAAGACATATAGTGGCACTTCTAAGAGAGTGCCGATGATGCTAGTCTATATGGATGTTATTATAATTCCCAGCAAAAACATAGAAGATGGTTTGAAAAGCTGTAAAGACATCCATGTAGCCGACGCTCTTTCCAGGCAGAACATTAATGCCTTACAAGATGAGCCTCAGTCGGACGCTGCGACTATTCACAGTGAAATGTCACTGACCTACACGGTCGAGGCAACAGACCAACCAGTAAACTGCTTCAGAAACCAAAATGTTATAGAAGAAGCACGTTTCCAACTAAAGCGAAGCTTGGTGTTGTTTCGTAGCAAAACTCGTCACTTAATTAAAGTGACATATATGACATGCACACCGGCGAAATGTTGCACATTGATATCTTCTCAACCGATAAGAAGCAATTCTTAACATTTTTGACAAATTCTCGAAGCTTGCAATAGTGCAGCCAGTGCTGTCCAGAACAATAACGGACGTCACAGGGCCCTTGCTTTAACTCGTAAACTTGTTCCCCAAATTCAGAACAATGAGGCCGCCTTCAGTTCGGAAACGATCACCTCTTTACTTAAAAACAATTACCACATTGACATCGTGAACGCGGCCCGCTTCATAGCCTGTCAAAAGTGGAAGTGGAGCCTGGATCTGGCGATTTCTGTCACCTTGACAGAAATCGCCAGATGTCTTAAGCTGGATAAAAAAGTCAGCAATACGGTAGAGCTAATCTTGAGGACAACGATAGAATATATTAAAACAATACATTCTGTCACTCAGGAGAAACCGGTCGAGATCCTCCACGCGGGTTCCGATGAACGCTGCCTACGCATTAAAGACAGGTTGATAAAGGCTCAGCAAATCAATATCGAAAGATGTAACCCAGCTAGGCGAAACCGTGTTTTTGAGGTAGGAGAAGAGGTTTTTGTTAAAAACAACAAAATGTTAGGAAACAAGCTAACCCCATTGTGCACAGAACAAAAAGTGCAGGCAGACCTAGGAACGTCTGTTCTTATTAAGGGGAAGGTGGTCCATAACGACAATGCGCGGATTACCGACTTTTCTCACGCCAAATACATTCCCGTCGCAGATGGAGATGTACTGGTGTTTCAACAACGTGACTGCTTGAGGCACTCGAGCAACCTCCCAGAACTTATTAGTATGGTAGATGAGACAGAAAAATTGTCCGTCTTTTTCGAAGTCGCATATGCGCAAATTACTAGACGTTGATACAGATCACTTGAGAAACTTGTTGTCCGTTCTAAAAATACACCACCAAATTGCGAGGAGTTCAGACTTCTTAGGTACAGCTCTTAAGGTAGTTGCAGGAACTCCTGATGCCTAAGATTTCCTAAAAGTCAAGATGACAGAAGCTCAGCTAGTGGACTCAAACTCCAGGCAGATTAACATAAACTCAGAGACTCAAAAACAAATAAACAAACTGACCGACACCATTAATAAAATTATTAAGGCCCGAAATAACAATTTGACGATAAATCGCACCTGAACGAAGCACTACTAGCGAGAAATAGAATGCTGACGACAGAGATACAAAATTTAATTCTAACCATAACATTGGCTAAATCCCACTATCCTTAGTCATGCCGATCTGAAATCACTAATTGAACAAGACACTCCAATAGTTAGTTTATTAGAAGCAGCTAAAATTAGAGTTCTCCAGTCCGATAATATTATCCATATACTAATAGCCTACCCTAGAGTTAAGTTCAGATGTATAAAAGTCCTCATATACCCGGTATCACATAATCAAATAATACTACGGCTCGACGAAAACATTTTGTCGGAATGTGAAGAAGACACCTCTTCGGTCACAGAGTGCACGGAAACAACGCACAACACCTTCTGTGAGCGGTTCCGACGCGAAACCTGCGCCCGCTCGCTCCATGCGGGAATCTCGGCCCACTGCGGCAGCCCGCGTCAGCACGGACGGCAGCCCAAAGGTTCTCGTAAAAGGAACGCACCTAATAACCTTCGAACGGTCAGCTACCGTCAACGGATCGGAGTTCATAAATTTTCAAAAAACATTAGATAAGCAGCCTGGCGTAGCAAGATCACCACTACTGAACATCGTCGGCCATGACCCGGTATTGATCATGCCCTTGCTACACCGCATGAACAACGACAATCTGCGCTTTATCCAAGGGTTCAAGGACAAGGTTGACGCCGCGGGCTCCCCTAAACTTTGGTTCACGACTGGAGTAATCCTGAACGTTGCTCTGATTGCTTCACTCATCCTTTTTTTTGGCATTAAGGAAAAGGCTAGCCTCCATCGAGATACAACAAACCATCGATAAACTCAATATAACCGAGGACGGTCATAATATGAAGGGGGGAGCAGTTAACAACTGACAGAGTTTACGATAAAATTACCGTAGCAACAAAGTACGAACACACAGTCAGGAGGGGCGAAAGTAGGAATCGGAAACAAGCCAGAAGAGTAAAGGGTTAAAGCGGGCGTGGCAACCCGTTTTTTGAAAAATCAATAGAAATTTACAACACTAATAAAAATATAAAAAATATCCAAAAAATTTTTAAAAATGTGGTCGTGGCAGTATTGTACGGTTTGTGGGTTTTATGGTGGGCGTGGCAAAATGGGCAAACCTGCACAGCGTCTTTGTCTCTAAAATCTGTATGCTGAATCTCAACCTTCTAGCTTTTACAGTTCCTGAAATCTCGACGTTTACAAGGAACGACAGATAGTCCGACAGACGGGCATGTCTAAATCGAATCGGCTATTGATCCTGATCAAGAATATATATATTTTATATGGTCGGAAACGCTTCCTTCTTCATGTTAAATACTTTTCAACGAATCTAGTATACCCTTTTACCAAAGACGCTAGAAAAACAAGATATATACGATTTTTCCGCGTGGCTCTAGAGGTGGCTCCAGGCTCTCTCGAATTTTTGTTCAAGAGCGAGAGTTATAGAACGTTGAGCTCTATAGCGAACAGCTCTTTTCTTCTTTCTCTTTGCTCTTTTTCAGTCCCTATGCAATGAGAATGATGCGACCCAACTTCAGGCAAAAATCGGAGGTTTCACTCTTCATTCCGTGATTTATATTTTCGTATAATAGACGAGATTTCTATGGTCGGTGCAACAAAGTTGTCCCATTTTGGATTCTTTAAAAGGAATTTGCTTATAACGTTGAAACTCCTTTCTGCGGTATTTCGGTTATTGTGTTCGGCGACCTTAGACAGTTGCAGCACGTTTGTGATCGTTGGATTTTTCATTCCCCGTCGCATGATAAATACAGTGCTATATTTGGATCGTATCTGTGGAGTTCTTTTACGTTTTTCGAACTCACAGAGATAATGAGACAGCGAGATGATCAACCTATGCAATTGCATTTATTACATGGTCAAGACATTAGAATTAAAAGATGCATAACGGCCATACCTTGGCTTGGCACTATGCAGCCAGGCCGAAATAAAGTTCGAGTTAATTTTTCACATAATTATTAGGTCAAATGACTTAATAAATATACTAAATAATTAAAAGAAATATCAAGGAAGTTTTTAAAACTACTGTAATTTAAAACATAAATTTTTTTAAGTGCGGACACAAGCACTCAGCAATCATTGCCTTATTAATTTTTGACACGTCGCAAGCAGAATACTCTAATGACAAATATTTCATTCATTTTTGATCTAGTTGATATCAGCTGTGACAAAATTAGTTCAATTAATTTTAGTTTGTAAGTAATTTCCCGCTGTGACCTTTTATGTTTATCCTTTTTTATATATCCTGATTCTAGATCGATTATTTCTTTATAAAAACTTAAATTAGTTACGTGGAATAAGTCGTCATAGGATTCATAATTAAGAACATCCTTTTTGTCTGTGAACAGGAAAAATTGGTGATTGGAGTAATCAATTATTTCTAAAGTGGCTATCATTACGAATGGTGTTAGAAGTAATAATACATTTTATGTAATTTTAAGAGAAACATATAATTTGTTAAAACTTAATATTGTATTTGTGAATAATTCTGTTTCTTCTATTTATTGTTATGTTGTAAGGTAAGTTTTACTTAACAACCTGTTTCTTATATCTTGTTTTTAGATTATTTCTTTCTCCATGTTTCTTTTCATAAACCACTTTCCCTACGTGATATTCTTTTTCCTTACGACCTCCATTATGAGTTTCTAACATATTTTCTTGAGTGTTCTTTCGAATTTTTGAAATGTTTTTGTGTTCAATTTTTTTTTTGATTTGTTGCAGAATGAATGCTCTGAATTGCTATGAGTTGGACCTTGTACCCGAGCGCGCCGACCGCAAAAGGGGAAATAACGGGATCCCTGCGTGTTCCAGGCCGAGCGTTGCCTCAACCCGTGGACAATACACCATGCCCCTTAACATCCTAATACCGTTCGGGCCGGCACGTCGTCCGTTGTCAAGGAAGCATAGGACAACAATGGCAATGCGTCGCAGGAGAAACGCCGCAGAAGCAACGCGATCACCGGAGGGGTCAGCAGTGAAAACTGTTCAATAAATCGACTATAATTAGAACCTCTACTTTTCCTTGGACGAACACACAAACTCTCTGAGCTAGCCTTTGCAGTTCGTAGCCAGCAGAAATAGCAAAACCTGTTCGTTACATCTGGCGCCCATCCGTGATTGCCAGGGCAAGAGGAAAATAGAGGAAGATGGGGAAGTCGTGGCTGTATAGCTTAAAGAAGGATGACCTCCCCGTCATAGCAAGTACACTTTGGATCAAGTAGGAGGGTTTGGTCGAGGAAATGCCAAAGACGCTTTCCGAGTTCATCGACCAGACCACACCGAGCCCGAATCAGTCGCAATTCTGGAACCCTTGAAAGGGAGTACGGAAGGAGACCGGCTGTAGAGGTCAAAGTCTCCGGCGTTGAAGGCCTGGTGAGGAGCCTTGACTTCGCTAGCATGGCGGAGGGCAGCGGAAGCAGGTCCGAAAGGCAGGAAATCGGACAGGAACTCCGAGACGGCAAACGCGAAAGAAGGGAGCGGCGGAATGCCAGCAGTCACCTCCCAACCCCATCCCCGCGGAATGTGGAGGACCTCCTCCGGGTCGGATTACGCATGTTGAACTAGAGTACGATGGTCCGGTAATGGTACCGGAAGGCGCGGTCGAGGTCGTCACCCTCTCTTCAGAGAGTCATCGGACGAGGACGAGGCCGTGCGGATGGTCTCTGCCGCCACCGAAGCCGCCGTTGCGGCTGACACCGCCGCCAACACAGACGCAGCCGCCGTTGCCGCTGACACCGCCGCCGTTGCTGCTGAAACCGCCGTCAACACACCACAGCGGGTGACGCCGGCGCAGGCGCCTCTGCCGACACCACCACCCCGTTCGGCCTGTGGGACGTGGGTCGCGCGATCCGCGTCTGCGTGCCCTGTAAAAGGTGGAGAGGACGGAGGTGGAGAGCCCAAAGGAGGAGAGGACGGAGGCTACGTAAGCCTGGAGCAGTGCATTAGCACATGTTCAACACAACACGCATTTGGCTGACTCTACGTGACGGAACCGGAGTAGATAGGCCCGAAAGCAGCCATGGTCCATGAGGAACTGGGTTAGGTGGTAGTCCAAGCATTTGTGATATGACCACCTCCCCCGTCACGACGTCTGCCACCTGTTCTGCCACTCATCCAGCATCCACTCGTGTGCCTCTAGCCGGGAAGTGCCACCCCGCATTAGGTTGAGAGCCTTGATCACCAGATCAATTGGCGGAAGGCCTGCCAGTGCTAGCGTCGAGTCTTCGGATATTGTCCTGAAGCAGCAAAGCCTTTGCTACCGCCACCAGAAGTTTCCTGGCCAGATATCATCACCGACGTTGGCGAGTGAAGAGGCTGTGAGTGCAGCCTTTCTGTTGCCGTATTTGCCGCGTGATCGCGTGATCGCGTCTGTGGCCTATCATTACACCCAGGTGCTATAGGGATTCTTGATAGGTCACCTGGCCGGATATCTTGGGCCACCGACGTTGGGCATGAGTCTAACCAGTGAAGAGGCTGTTAGTGCTGCCTTTCTGTTGCCGTAATTGCCGCGTGATCGATCAACATCATACATGATGTTCCACAGGATTGGTCCAAGTACCGACCCTTGAGGAACACCTGTCGAAACATCTTTTTGAACCTGCTTCCGTTTCGAAGCACAGGACCCGGTCCCTAAGGTCCCTTCCTCAGATACTCCGGGATCCCCATACGGTTCATGGCTTCAAGGATTACGGGCCATCTGGCGGTGGTGAAGGCGTTCTTTACGTCCAGAGTCACTATTGCGCAGTATTCCGTCCTACCCCCTAGCCATCTATCACCAGAAAGAGTGGCCTTGGCGATGTTTCATACGGCCGAGAGAGCGTCCAGGGTACTCTTTCCTTTCCAAAGCCATATTGCTGGCTTCCTAGGCCGTTGATGCTCTCGGTGATTGCCTCTATTCGAATATACAGGATACGTTCGAAAAGTTTTCCAACTATATTTATTAGGCATAGAGGCCAGGGCGATAGCTGTTTGCAGCATGTGCTTGTCGCTTGCCTTTGGGAAACAGGACAAGATTCTGGCTTTTCCACCTTATTGGGATGATTCTGTCCAGAAGACATTGCTGGAAGGTGGCCCTGAAGATGTCAGGTCTACCCAACGCCACTGCTTTAATAACAGCTCCAAAATACCATCTAGTCCAGGGGCCTAGGAATTTTTGAAATTATTGAAAAGATTGTGGTTTTACTTATTTTTTTGGAATATGGGAAATTAAAAGAATTTCATTTGTATCTGTTTTTAACCAAGTGAAAACTTTAAAACTTTATGTACATGTTTTTCGGAATTTATATGAGTTAAGTAATCATGTTTTAGTAATTTACGATTAATAATGCCGAGTCTTGTTAATTGCATTCCAAGTTCAATATCTTTTACATATTCGGTAAACTGTTGTAAATTAAATAATAAAATGATAAATCTTTGATCACCTTCATTTATCGCACTTAATAAATTGATAAATTCTATACCTAGTGACATATCCATAAGTCCCTAAGACTTAAGCACATTCCTACACACTATAACCATACAACATGTACACCCAAATATACCCTACTCTACTCCGGATGTACCTAACAGATACCAGATAAGAAAAAGATTGTCATATGATCCCCAAGACTGGGTCGAGTGGAAAAATCCCAACTCCAGATAAGTCTCCCACTGGTAGACTAAACATCCGTCCCCCAATTTAAACAATATCTTGCTTACGACGTTCAAAGCTCAGACTCGCAATACCGAAAACAAAAATATTAGATCTCAATAAACAAAACTATATGAATCTAAGAGCACTTGTAGCCAAGAGCGAATGCACTTGAATCCAAGAGAAATTTAAAGACAATTAAAATCAGCAACTCAAAGGCTCTTTCTCTTCACTTTTTCAGAGCTCTAAAGTCTAAAGTCCATATCAGAAAAGCTCGATACCGAGGCTTGAACGTCAATCAAATCAGAATAATTTACAGAGTTCAGTTTGAGACCTAATTGTAATGGGTCGGTGTTCTTCAAGTGAAATAAAATTATATTTTTTCTTTTCACATATGAGTATAGCAAACATTTAATTGGCGCAGTCGGTAGGATCATCATAATATAATTTTAAAACCAAATAAACTCCGTATATCCAAAAACAAATACACCATCGCGGTTCCACAACTTTCGGAAACCCATTTAAACCAACTACTAAACAAAATAAAAGAACTAAATTACTATGATGGCACACCTGGCAGGCTGCCTGGATTCGTTAATCAAGTGCAACAACTACTCAAACTATTCCTAACCAAAGATGTCAGACAAGCACACGTCATATATGGAGCAGTAAAGCGGTTACTAGTGGATTCAGCATTGGAGGTCGTAACCCAGGAAAGAACGAACACGAACATGAGATAGACACGAAGAAAGCACTTTCAATGACATTCAAGGACCACAGACCATATATAACACTCATAAGACAACTAGAAGACACATCGTACCCAGGAAGCATCTGTAAGTTTATAGAGAAAGTTAGAATAAGAAAACGACACCGTTGATAAATCGAAATATACAGAAATGTTAAATCGGACTGTCAAATCTGTAATAGATCGAAAGCTGCCGGATAAAACTTATATGTCATTGGCACGTAAAGATATTGACACTATTTATAAATTAAAACAAGCATCAATGATGCCAGTCCAGGAAATTACCGTCCAAATAGATCAGAAGGGAACAAACGTAAGGGAACGTCCCCTGTAAGAACAGGGGAAACTATAATAAAAATAATAATCAAAAATTGTTGGAATATACTATTCAACCTACAAAAATAACGTAAAACAACACTACTTTATATTTGACATGAATGGCCACACCTTTTATTTGTTCTCTCATTCCTTGTACGTTTTTTGCTGTGAGTATGTCGTGGTGCTGGTGTTGCAGTTGAAAATAACTTAAAATATAAAACATAAAACTCAAACACAAACTTGACTATTTATTTATTTATTAAGAAAGGAAATTTAAATTATAAACTACAACAGGTTATGGGCCCAGTCCATGCCTAATAAACAATTAAATTGTGAATTAAAGATTGTGAAAATAAATTGTGAAATAGCTTTTTTTTTCACATTCTTGTGAAATTCTTTCCTTCTCAGAATTTGAGTGAAAAATGGACAAGGCTAAACGTAATATTAAGCCGTTTAATGGCGAGAAGTACGCGATTTGGAAATTTAGAATTAGGGCTCTTTTAGCCGAGCAAGATGTACTTAAAGTAGTTGATGGTTTAATGCCTAACGAGGTAGATGACTCCTGGAAAAAGGCAGAGCGTTGTGCAAAAAGTACAATAATAGAGTACCTAAGCGACTCGTTTTTAAATTTCGCAACAAGCGACATTACGGCGCGTCAGATTCTTGAGAATTTGGACGCCGTTTATGAACGAAAAAGTCTGGCGTCGCAACTGGCACTGCGAAAACGTTTGCTTTCTCAGAAGCTATCGAGTGAGATGTCACTATTAAGCCATTTTCATATTTTTGACGAACTTATAAGTGAATTGTTGGCAGCTGGTGCAAAAATAGAAGAGATGGATAAAATTTCTCATCTACTGATCACATTGCCTTCGTGTTACGATGGAATTATTACAGCGATAGAGACATTATCTGAAGAAAATTTGACATTGGCGTTTGTGAAAAATAGATTGCTGGATCAAGAAATTAAAATTAAAAATGACCACAACGATACAAGCAAGAAAGTTATGAACGCGATCGTGCACAACAAAAATAACACTTATAAAAATAATTTGTTTAAAAATCGGGTAACTAAACCAAAGAAAATATTCAAGGGAAATTCAAAGTATAAAGTCAAGTGTCACCACTGTGGCAGAGAAGGCCACATTAAAAAGACTGCTTCCATTATAAAAGAATATTAAATAATAAAAATAAAGAAAATGAAAAACAAGTTCAAACTGCAACATCACACGGCATTGCGTTTATGGTAAAAGAAGTGAATAATACTTCAGTGATGGATAACTGCGGGTTTGTCCTTGATTCTGGTGCTAGTGACCATCTTATAAATGATGAGTCGCTGTATACCGACAGTGTGGAGGTTGTGCCTCCACTTAAGATTGCAGTGGCCAAGCAAGGCGAATTTATTTATGCCACTAAGCGTGGTATTGTCCGACTACGGAATGACCATGAGATTACACTGGAGGATGTACTCTTTTGTAAGGAAGCTGCTGGTAATTTGATGTCTGTAAAGCGTCTCCAAGAGGCAGGAATGTCGATCGAATTTGACAAAAGCGGTGTAACCATTTCGAAAAATGGGTTAATTGTTGTCAAAAATTCAGGTATGTTAAACAATGTACCTGTGATCAATTTTCAAGCATATTCTATAAATGCTAAGCATAAAAATAATTTTCGTTTATGGCATGAGAGGTTTGGCCATATAAGCGATGGCAAATTATTAGAAATAAAACGAAAGAATATGTTTAGTGATCAAAGTCTTCTAAACAACTTAGAGTTATCATGTGAAATTTGTGAACCCTGTTTAAATGGTAAACAGGCAAGACTTCCTTTTAAACAATTGAAAGATAAGACCCATATTAAAAGACCACTTTTTGTAGTACACTCAGATGTCTGGGGGCCTATTACTCCAGTTACTTTAGATGATAAAAATTATTTTGTGATCTTTGTTGATCAGTTTACACATTATTGTGTAACTTATTTAATTAAATATAAATCTGATGTGTTTAGCATGTTTCAAGATTTTGTAGCTAAGAGTGAAGCTCATTTTAATTTAAAGGTTGTGTATTTATACATTGACAATGGTAGAGAGTACTTGTCAAATGAGATGAGACAATTTTGTGTTAAGAAAGGAATTTCTTATCACTTAACAGTGCCACATACACCTCAGTTAAATGGTGTTTCTGAGAGAATGATAAGAACCATTACGGAAAAAGCTCGAACCATGGTTAGTGGTGCAAAACTAGATAAAAGCTTTTGGGGCGAAGCAGTATTAACTGCTACTTATTTAATCAACAAAATTCCTAGCAGAGCACTTGTTGATAGTTCAAAGACCCCATATGAGATGTGGCACAATAAGAAGCCATACTTAAAACATTTGAGAGTGTTTGGTGCAACTGTTTATGTGCATATTAAAAACAAACAAGGAAAGTTTGATGATAAATCATTTAAAAGTATTTTTGTGGGCTATGAACCCAATGGTTTTAAGTTGTGGGATGCTGTAAATGAAAAATTTATTGTCGCAAGAGATGTTGTTGTCGATGAAACCAATATGGTTAATTCTAGAGCTATTAAATTTGAAACAGTGTTCCTGAAAGATAGTATGGAAAGTGAAAATAAAAATTTTCCAAATGACAGTAGGAAAATAATACAAACAGAATTCCCGAATGAGAGTAAGGAATGCGACAACATACAATTCCTGAAAGATAGTAAGGAAAGTAATAAATATTTTCTGAATGAGAGTAAGAAAAGAAAGCGAGATGATCACCTGAATGAAAGTAAGGGATCAGGCAACCCGAATGAGAGTAGGGAAAGTGAAACAGCAGAGCACTTAAAAGAAATTGGAATTGATAATCCAACTAAAAATGATGGCATAGAAATTATTAATAGAAGAAGTGAGAGATTAAAGACTAAGCCTCAGATATCCTATAATGAAGAGGATAATAGTCTAAATAAAGTTGTTCTAAATGCTCATACTATATTTAACGATGTCCCAAATTCATTTGATGAAAATCAATATAGGGATGATAAATCTTCTTGGGAAGAAGCCATCAATACAGAGTTAAATGCTCATAAAATTAATAATACTTGGACAATTACAAAAAGGCCTGAAAACAAAAATATTGTAGATAGCAGATGGGTATTTTCTGTTAAATATAATGAACTTGGAAATCCAATTAGATACAAAGCTAGATTGGTTGCACGAGGATTCACTCAAAAATACCAAATAGACTATGAAGAGACATTTGCTCCTGTAGCTAGAATTTCAAGTTTCCGATTTATATTGTCATTAGCAATACAGTATAACTTGAAAGTCCATCAAATGGATGTAAAAACAGCTTTCTTAAATGGCACGTTAAAAGAGGAAATTTATATGAGACTTCCTCAAGGTATATCGTGTAATAGTGACAATGTGTGTAAATTGAATAAGGCAATTTACGGACTCAAGCAAGCGGCTAGATGCTGGTTTGAAGTATTTGAGCAAGCATTGAAAGAGTGTGAGTTTGTAAACTCTTCAGTTGATCGCTGTATATATATTTTAGACAAAGGTAACATCAATGAAAACATATATGTATTATTATATGTAGATGATGTGGTTATAGCTACAGGAGATATGACAAGAATGAATAACTTCAAAAGGTATTTAATGGAAAAGTTTAGGATGACTGACCTAAATGAAATAAAACATTTTATTGGAATTAGGATAGAAATGCATGAAGATAAAATCTATTTAAGCCAATCTGCATATGTTAAAAAATTTTAAGTAAATTTAACATGGAAAATTGTAATGCAGTTAGTACTCCTTTACCTAGTAAAATAAATTATGAATTACTTAATTCAGATGAAGACTGCAATACCCCATGCCGTAACCTCATAGGATGTTTAATGTACATAATGCTTTGTACACGCCCAGATTTAACTACTGCAGTAAATATCTTGAGCAGATATAGTAGCAAAAATAACTCCGAGTTATGGCAGAACTTAAAAAGAGTTCTTAGATATTTGAAGGGCACTATCGATATGAAATTGATTTTTAAAAAGAACTTGGCATTTGAAAATAAAATTATTGGTTATGTGGATTCTGATTGGGGTGGTAGTGAAATTGATAGAAAAAGTACAACAGGGTATTTATTCAAAATGTTTGATTTTAATCTCATTTGTTGGAATACAAAGAGACAGAACTCAGTAGCAGCCTCATCAACTGAAGCTGAGTATATGGCCCTATTTGAAGCCGTGAGCGAAGCAGCAAATATATGGCTTAAATTTGTATTAACTAGTATTAACATTAAACTAGAAAACCCCATTAAAATTTACGAAGACAATCAAGGCTGTATTAGCATAGCAAACAACCCCTCATGTCATAAACGAGCTAAACATATTGATATTAAATATCATTTTGCCAGAGAGCAAGTTCAGAATAATGTGATTTGTCTTGAGTATATTCCTACAGAGAATCAACTGGCTGACATATTTACAAAATCGTTGCCTGCTGCGAGATTTGTGGAGTTACGAGACAAATTGGGTTTGCTGCAAGACGACCAATCGAATGCTGAATGAAATTTTTATATATATTTTTCAAATTTAAATTCCTGTAAACATATTTTGTTACAATGATCTGATCGGGTTTTTCTGGGTTTTCTCCGTATCCTCGCAGCAAATGCTGGATCAGTTAACACTTCCCAGAATGCACACCACCCACATTTGATAGTTACTAATGAATATTATTGTTATGTTTTTAATTATAGACGTTATTTTTGAGGGGGCGTGTTGGAATATACTATTCAACCTACAAAAATAACGTTAAACAACACTACTTTATATTTGACATGAATGGCCACACCTTTTATTTGTTCTCTCATTCCTTGTACGTTTTTTGCTGTGAGTAGGTCGTGGTGCTGGTGTTGCAGTTGAAAATAACTTAAAATATAAAACATAAAACTCAAACACAAACTTGACTATTTATTTATTTATTAAGAAAGGAAATATAAATTATAAACTACAACAAAAATATTACAGTAATAGAAATTACAATTATAATAATTATTATCCTGGCATGAATCAGAACAATAATACACAACCACCTCAAAATTCGAATCAATTTATACCAAATCAAAACCAGTATTCACCTCGTTTCATACTATCTTATTTGTTATTATAAAACATTTTGCTTCAAGTTCTTCAATGAACTTACGAACGGATCCATTGAATTGTGTGTTATATAGTCGTCTTACAAGTTCTTCAAACTGTGTTTGGGTCGTGAACTCAGCGATTAGGGCTTTCTTCAATTCCGGCAATGTTTTAGCTGCACTGAGCTACTCGTTGGGCGTCACCTCCAATTTGCATTTCAATCGCACTGAAGGGAACGAGTAAATGATGGATGTTAGTTGTTGGGTAAAGTTGTAGTATGAACTCGATTCTTTTTATGAACGAGCTCAATTCTATTGTCGTACCGGTAAAGGTTGTTACCTGTGGAATCTGACCAAGAGCCGATGATGATTCTTAGATGATTCTCGGAGATTAATAGCACTTGTTGCTGTTGTGGTTGTTCCATTTTTGTTTTTATTTTTGTTGCTGTTGTTGTTGTTTTGTTTTTGTTTTTCACTCGCTCAGCGATAGAGGAGCTGGTCACACTGAGCGATTGTTTATAATTTTTGTCTGCGAATTTCACTTTAACTTTAAGTCGCAAACCTCCATTCGCTGCTGTGAAAAATAGCACGCATTCTAAACTTTGGACTCTGCCTTGCGGAGTCGGCATATGGACAACAACAAATAACAGTGTGTAAGGTGCGATAAACTTGCATTCCCTGCCCATTGGGCCACTCACCACGTGGCAGCCGCCAAGAGGCGCAGTAAAAGATAAATTTAACGAGTGATAGTACAAAAATATATAATACATAATTGCCCAAATGAAGATGAACATCTTTCCTGACTCTCAGCTTAGAAATAAGCAGACTGCTTATGGGAAGATGTTTCTAACAGCTGGCAAAACACCTTTGGATATTAGGGCTCAGTGCCGACTAGAAACTCAACGCCTTTTGTGCACTGAAACTCACATCAGCAATAGCACGACCACTACGACAATAACATTTACTAGTGCGAAAAATCCGAAATCTTTGTCACCTACTTCTAGTGCCAACCGCGTAAGCAGAGAAACCATTTTGCCTTCATCATCGACCATCACCAATAAAGCAAACTCTGAAAACAGATTTTCAGTACTGGAGATGGATCATAAAGACAATGATGATGAAGGAATTTCCCATGACGCATATATATTACCTACTAATCCGACTGCAGATGAGCCAGAACTCGCCGATCTCTCTGCCCCTATCCACAATTTGGAAGACCATACAACTAATGGAGACATACATCCTAAGGTCCCAAAACCACCACAAATAGTTGTAAATGTCAGCAACTTAAATGACCTTTTTGAACTTATAAAACAGGTCGCCAATCTGGACAACGTTAAGACTAAGGCCCATCAAGGTGAAACGACCAGAATATTTGCCAAGGATAGCGATACTTACAGGGCAATTGTTAACCATTTTGAAGAAGTAGGTATTGAATATCATACATACCAAATTCAAACGGAAAAATCACACATAATTGTAATTATAGGTCTACATCACAGCACCCTAAACAATGATATTATAAATAGCTTGAAGGGTACGATGTTCTTCATATTCATAATCCTACATCTAAGCATACTAGAGAAAAACTCAATATCTTTTTGATCAATATTAAGCCTTGGGCCGAAATTAATGAAATTTATAAGATTAAGTATCTTTGCCGCCAGATGGTGAAGATTGAATGGATGCGAAAAGCGACGGAAAGCGCACAATGTCATCGCTGCCAACTGTATGGGCACACAGCCAAATACTGCCACCGGCACCCAAATTGCGCCAGATGTGGAGAAGATCATGAGACTACACAATGTGGACGCTCCCCTGAAGCGCAGCCAACATGTACCAAAACTATCTTCGCCGGTCAATGGGAACCACCAAGAGCGTGAAACACACAACCAGGTCGAATCGCTTCTCTGCAATGTCAGACAATGCATTGTGGTCCAGAATTCGATTTTTTTGACATAAAGTCTAAAAATTGAGCTACAGACTTAAAACTTTGTAAATTTTGTTGTTAAATCACAAATAGTTTGCGCCCAAAATTTGGACCATGCCCTCTCTTGCCTCCCATATTAACTAATGGTATGACTCAGGAGTCATCGAAATTTCATTGTTTTTTTTTTAAATAAAAGTCTGTATATTGTTGTTTTAAAAATAATCGCCGTCTTCTTCTTCTAGTTCTACATTATGAATTTCCGAATCTGAACTCGAATCAGAGTCAGAATGTGAATCCAATATTTTGTGTGATGGATCAGGTTTAAAATTAGACTGTTTGGAAATAAATCGGTCTAGTTCTCTGTTACACTCGAGCAGTTTATTTTAATTAATAATTCAAAATTTACTATTTTTTTTTGTCAACCTCTTCTGTCTTTTTCGATTTCAGATTATTGTTGTTGATCGCGGAATAAACGTAATCTGAAACATAACTTATTTGCCTATTGTTACGCCTCCAAATGTCCAGGAGGTCGCTATGTCTGAACTCGAAGTTGCCTATATAAAATCAAATTTAAAGAAAACGAGCAAAAATGGGCAAATGATATTATTCTACCGTCAAAGGCAATAGTTAAAAGTACAAACTGACGATTTTAACTGAAAATTAATTATACTCCACGAAACACAGGGGACACTTTAGAATTTTCTGTTAAAATATACATAAATTGGATGTTACACAACACAGAAACAGTACAACTACACATATGTTACTTACATAAGCAAATAATTTTTCCGGAATTGCATTCTCTCAATCAGCTGTTTAACACTTCACTTTTAAAAGCTCATAAAACGATTTAGTGAAGCTTTCGGTCAATTTTGTTTTTGGTTTTTATTTATATGATTAATTTTCTATTAGAAAATACTTGCTATAGGACGATATATTAACATAAAAATTTAGACTTTATGCCAAAAAAAAACGAATTCTGGATTATAGTGCAATGTAGACAATTCTTAACAGACTACAAATGGTAGAGAGCCGCAACAGTTTCCTACCTTGCAAATGGGCCGTAGTATTAAGGGTGGAAAATCGGTATTGCGTCACAATCTTCAGCATTCGCAATTATTACTGCAGCGGCCACAGCATATAATACAACAGCAACCGTCATACAGTGCTAATGGCAATACAGGGGTGTCCCACGCTGCAGTAGCAAAAGGTAGTTTTAAACCAGGTAACGTTGGAGTTGCTCAGCGCCAACTAGATATTACACAGAAGCAACATTTACTGCAACAACGAGAAGACAGTAATCAACAGCACAGATTTCTTGATGTACAATCGCTTCTGGAGCAACAACAACAACAATTTCAGCAATGGCAACAACAGCTCCAACAACAACAGCAACAGCAATTTCTTATATGGCTTCAACAGCAACAACAGGAACAGCAACAACAAAACAAACATGTCAACCAGCGCTTAGAAAAGCTTGAAAATATAGTATTTGAAATGGCTGTTAATATAAAACAATGGGCTGGAGCTAAACACCAGTCTCACCAGTCTCGCAATGAACCACCTTAAGGTTCTTATATGGAATGTCAATGGCATTTCATGCAAAGCCAGAGAAATTGAGCTCTTCGCGCACAACAACAATTAGGCTGAACCGAGGAAAAACAGTGAAAATATATGGATACACGTTTTATCCTGCGTAAAAACCATCGCGTAATAATCACGGCGTCGGAGAAGCGGCGGAATTGGTGCAGAGTACCCTTTGCCATTTCCTACAAAGGGTCATTGAAACGCAAACCATTCAGATGTCATCAGTTAAGGTGGCAACTGACCTTGGTGAGGTGGAGTTCAGTGCCATTTACTGCCCTCCAAGAAACAGAGTAGAAGAATGACATTTCACTAATCTACTCCGTGCTTGCGGACAATGGTACTTGGTAGGTGGTGACTGGAATGCGCGACACTGCCTGTGGGGAGACAGATGCAACTCACCAAGGGGGCGATATTCTTGCAACAGGATCACCTACAAGGTACCCATATGTGTCAAATCATACGCCCACCTACAAGCAGTACAAGCATAAGCGCTTGGGATCTTGACTCTGACCATTTGGCTCTAGTCGTCACGGTACAATCGGCTGGAGTTACCACGCGTCCATCTCCTTGGCTAGTTACCAAGCGTACCAACATCACAGCAATTATTACGCTTAATTCCGGGGATATATTGAAATGGCAGTAGACTCTTTTACCCATCAAATCTACACAGCATCTGCTGATTCAAGTCCTCCTGTTCCTCCGACAGAACCGTTTAGATGTGGCTTCATACTCACAAGGGTGGCAAGAGAGCTTATTGCAAAAAAAAGGCGCCTACGAAGGCGAGCGATTCGATCTCAAGACCCATAGGATCGACTTCTTTGGAACCGGGCAGCAAATCAGCTAAAAAAAATTGCTAAGACGACTTAGAAACTAATTCTTTGAGCAAAAGTTGACGTCGCTGGACTATACCGTGGATGCTAATTACTCTATCTGTAAATGTACAAATTCTCGTAAACGACATCCCTTTAGGCAGGTTCCTGTCCAATGCCCTGGAGGTAATCTTGCTAAGAATGAGGAAGAACAGGCAAACGCATTTTCTCAACATCTGCAAATACGATTCACACCGTACGATTTTGCTACTGCGGAAGAGGTCAGTGAAACAAATGACAGCCTACAGACACCGCTGCAAATGGCTTTACCCATTATGCCAGCTAGGGTCGAGGAGATTGTAGATGTCATAAAGTCCTTACCAAAGAACAAGGCTCCTGGTATCGACAGGATTTGCTATGCGACACTCAAAGCTCTACCAATTCGAGCAATTATCTACGTATGCTCGATCTTCAACGCTATGCTACGGGTCCAGTTTTTCCCGAGACAGTGGAAGATTGCGGCTATCCATATGATTCATAAGCCAGGCAACCCGGAAGAGGACCCGGAGTCATAACGGCCAATAAGTCTGCTGACCTCAATTTCTAAGGTGTGGGAGAGGCTTATTGCCAAGCGTATCAGTTTAGTCATAAGCCAAACTAACATCATGCCGGAACATCAGTTCGGCTTCCGAGAGGGTCATAGCACCGTAGAACAGGTTCACAGACTGGTACAACATATACTGTTTGATGACCTTGAATATTGCAATGCAGTCTTTATCGATATGCAGCAAGAATTCGATAGGATCTGGCATATTGGACTATTATCCAAAATAAAAAGTCTGTTGCCAGGACCTTACTTTGGCCTCCTGCGGCCATAACTGGATGGATGGAAGTTTATGGTCAGGTACAGGGATGCCTACATTGCTCCCTGTCAAATGTTAGCTGGAGTTCCGCAGGGCAGCGTCCTTGGCCCGCTGCTCTATTCTTTATATACTGCTGACCTACCTAGACCTACCTACGAGAATATGCAATACCCCTCTAAGGCTATCATTGCGATTTACGCCGATGATATTGCGGTTCTTTACAGATCCAAATGCCGTATCGAAGCTGCAAATGGTTTGCAAGGATACCTTCAAACTGGATCAGCGTGGAGTAGAAGGTGGAACATGAAGGTGTGACATTGGAACAGCCATCTTAATCGAAATACCTCGGCATAACCTTAGATAAGCGTATTACTTTTGGACCTCACATAAAAACAATAACCAAAAGATGTGGCCAAAGAATGCAGCAACTAAGATGGCTGATATATAAAAGGAGCACTATGTCGCTAAGAGCCAAAAGAGCTGTATACGTGCATTGTATAGCTCCAATTTGGCTGTACGGAGTGCAGATCTGGGGGATTGTTGCCAAATCCAACTATAAGCGGCTACAAGTAATGCAGAACCGAACCCTACGACAGATAACGAACTGTCCTTGGTACGTGCGTGGCTCCACACTTCACCGTGATCTCAATCTACACACTGTGGAAGAACAGATGTGTAGACATTCCAGCAGATACAACGATCGACTTGTTAGACACCGCATTATACTTGCAAGGAGATTGCTTCCAGCTAGACCGTTAAGGCGACTTAAAAGACTGGGATTTAGCAAGACGATTCGTTAATCGTCCAGCCCTCCCACAACCTGCTAGTAATCCTCGAGAGAGGTTTGGTTCATTAAGATTTGTTTTTATATGTGTTGTTAAGATGCTATTTATAATGTATGGTTTCAACGCTTAATAAAATAATATAATAGTTAAAAAATGAAATGATTAAAAAACTCGCTCAGCACACTTTGTACTGAGGTTTAACTATTTTTTTTATTTTTTTTTTTTTTGCACTCAACGTAGCGGTCAAACGTTTTGTTTTGGGCTACACAATGTCTTTGTTTAATACACAAATTCAGATATCCTTTAATGGTCCCGTCCTTGCAGCACTAATGTAATTTGTATCACTTTTAGTAGCGGTCACACCTCTATGGTGGGCTACCAAGTACTAAGGTACTTTTGTTGATGACTATATATTTAGGACCACCGACTGCTCCAATAACGAATCCACCGTAATTTATTAAGAAAAAAAATATATATAATAACGAATCCACGGTAATTTATTAGATAAAAATAATATAATCTTTATTCAAATAAAATTACAAGTGTGGATGCGGAGACAATTCACGTCTTATTCGTAGAGCGAAAGAATTAAATCTAATCTTTAGTTGCGAAGCGAACGCTTAGCAAACCTTTGGCTGAGACTTATTTACTCCTTTATGTGTTGAGCAAATAGAGGCTCTTATGTATTTCTATAAATTGAGCGCTCTCTTGAGTGTTTGGGTCGTGAACTCAGCGATTAGGGCTTTCTTCAATTCCGGCAATGTTTTAGCTGCACTGAGCTACTCGTTGGGCGTCACCTCCAATTTGCATTTCAATCGCACTGAAGGGAACGAGTAAATGATGGATGTTAGTTGTTGGGTAAAGTTGTAGTATGAACTCGAAAACCTCCATTCGCTGCTGTGAAAAATAGCACGCATTCTAAACTTCGGACTCTGCCTTGCGGAGTCGGCATATGGACAACAACAAATAACAGTGTGTAAGGTGCGATAAACTTGCATTCCCTGCCCATTGGGCCACTCACCACGTGGCAGCCGCCAAGAGGCGCAGTAAAAGATAAATTTAACGAGTGATAGTACAAAAATATATAATACATAATTGCCCAAATGAAGATGAACATCTTTCCTGACTCTCAGCTTAGAAATAAGCAGACTGCTTATGGGAAGATGTTTCTAACAGCTGGCAAAACACCTTTGGATATTAGGGCTCAGTGCCGACTAGAAACTCAACGCCTTTTGTGCACTGAAACTCACATCAGCAATAGCACGACCACTACGACAATAACATTTACTAGTGCGAAAAATCCGAAATCTTTGTCACCTACTTCTAGTGCCAACCGCGTAAGCAGAGAAACCATTTTGCCTTCATCATCGACCATCACCAATAAAGCAAACTCTGAAAACAGATTTTCAGTACTGGAGATGGATCATAAAGACAATGATGATGAAGGAATTTCCCATGACGCATATATATTACCTACTAATCCGACTGCAGATGAGCCAGAACTCGCCGATATCTCTGCCCCTATCCACAATTTGGAAGACCATACAACTAATGGAGACATACATCCTAAGGTCCCAAAACCACCACAAATAGTTGTAAATGTCAGCAACTTAAATGACCTTTTTGAACTTATAAAACAGGTCGCCAATCTGGACAACGTTAAGACTAAGGCCCATCAAGGTGAAACGACCAGAATATTTGCCAAGGATAGCGATACTTACAGTAGGTATTGAATATCATACATACCAAATTCAAACGGAAAAATCACACATAATTGTAATTATAGGTCTACATCACAGCACCCTAAACAATGATATTATAAATAGCTTGAAGGGTACGATGTTCTTCATATTCATAATCCTACATCTAAGCATACTAGAGAAAAACTCAATATCTTTTTGATCAATATTAAGCCTTGGGCCGAAATTAATGAAATTTATAAGATTAAGTATCTTTGCCGCCAGATGGTGAAGATTGAATGGATGCGAAAAGCGACGGAAAGCGCACAATGTCATCGCTGCCAACTGTATGGGCACACAGCCAAATACTGCCACCGGCACCCAAATTGCGCCAGATGTGGAGAAGATCATGAGACTACACAATGTGGACGCTCCCCTGAAGCGCAGCCAACATGTACCAAAACTATCTTCGCCAGTCAATGGGAACCAACAAGAGCGTGAAACACACAACCAGGTCGAATCGCTTCTCTGCAATGTCAGACAATGCATTGTGGTCCAGAATTCGATTTTTTTGACATAAAGTCTAAAAATTGAGCTACAGACTTAAAACTTTGTAAATTTTGTTGTTAAATCACAAATAGTTTGCGCCCAAAATTTGGACCATGCCCTCTCTTGCCTCCCATATTAACTAATGGTATGACTCAGGAGTCATCGAAATTTCATTGTTTTTTTTTTTTAAATAAAAGTCTGTATATTGTTGTTTTAAAAATAATCGCCGTCTTCTTCTTCTAGTTCTACATTATGAATTTCCGAATCTGAACTCGAATCAGAGTCAGAATGTGAATCCAATATTTTGTGTGATGGATCAGGTTTAAAATTAGACTGTTTGGAAATAAATCGGTCTAGTTCTCTGTTACACTCGAGCAGTTTATTTTAATTAATAATTCAAAATTTACTATTTTTTTTTTGTCAACCTCTTCTGTCTTTTTCGATTTCAGATTATTGTTGTTGATCGCGGAATAAACGTAATCTGAAACATAACTTATTTGCCTATTGTTACGCCTCCAAATGTCCAGGAGGTCGCTATGTCTGAACTCGAAGTTGCCTGTATAAAATCAAATTTAAAGAAAACGAGCAAAAATGGGCAAATGATATTATTCTACCGTCAAAGGCAATAGTTAAAAGTACAAACTGACGATTTTAACTGAAAATTAATTATACTCCACGAAACACAGGGGACACTTTAGAATTTTCTGTTAAAATATACATAAATTGGATGTTACACAACACAGAAACAGTACAACTACACATATGTTACTTACATAAGGAAATAATTTTTTTTTTTTCTCTCAATCAGCTGTTTAACACTTCACTTTTAAAAGCTCATAAAACGATTTAGTGAAGCTTTCGGTCAATTTTGTTTTTGGTTTTTGTTTATATGATTAATTTTCTATTAGAAAATACTTGCTATAGGACGATATATTAACATAAAAATTTAGACTTTATGCCAAAAAAAAACGAATTCTGGACCATAGTGCAATGTAGACAATTCTTAACAGACTACAAATGGTAGAGAGCCGCAACAGTTTCCTACCTTGCAAATGGGCCGTAGTATTAAGGGTGGAAAATCGGTATTGCGTCACAATCTTCAGCATTCGCAATTATTACTGCAGCGGCCACAGCATATAATACAACAGCAACCGTCATACAGTGCTAATGGCAATACAGGGGTGTCCCACGCTGCAGTAGCAAAAGGTAGTTTTAAACCAGGTAACGTTGGAGTTGCTCAGCGCCAACTAGATATTACACAGAAGCAACATTTACTGCAACAACGAGAAGACAGTAATCAACAGCACAGACTTCTTGATGTACAATCGCTTCTGGAGCAACAACAACAACAATTTCAGCAATGGCAACAACAGCTCCAACAACAACAGCAACAGCAATTTCTTATATGGCTTCAACAGCAACAACAGGAACAGCAACAACAAAACAAACATGTCAACCAGCGCTTAGAAAAGCTTGAAAATATAGTATTTGAAATGGCTGTTAATATAAAACAATGGGCTGGAGCTAAACACCAGTCTCACCAGTCTCGCAATGAACCACCTTAAGGTTCTTATATGGAATGTCAATGGCATTTCATGCAAAGCCAGAGAAATTGAGCTCTTCGCGCACAACAACAATTAGGCTGAACCGAGGAAAAACAGTGAAAATATATGGATACACGTTTTATCCTGCGTAAAAACCATCGCGTAATAATCACGGCGTCGGAGACGCGGCGGAATTGGTGAAGAGTACCCTTTGCCATTTCCTACAAAGGGTCATTGAAACGCAAACCATTCAGATGTCATCAGTTAAGGTGGCAACTGACCTTGGTGAGGTGGAGTTCAGTGCCATTTACTGCCCTCCAAGAAACAGAGTAGAAGAATGACATTTCACTAATCTACTCCGTGCTTGCGGACAATGGTACTTGGTAGGTGGTGACTGGAATGCGCGACACTGGCTGTGGGGAGACAGATGCAACTCACCAAGGGGGCGATATTCTTGCAACAGGATCACCTACAAGGTACCCATATGTGTCAAATCATACGCCCACCTACAAGCAGTACAAGCATAAGCGCTTGGGATCTTGACTCTGACCATTTGGCTCTAGTCGTCACGGTACAATCGGCTGGAGTTACCACGCGTCCATCTCCTTGGCTAGTTACCAAGCGTACCAACATCACAGCAATTATTACGCTTAATTCCGGGGATATATTGAAATGGCAGTAGACACTTTTACCCATCAAATCTACACAGCATCTGCTGATTCAAGTCCTCCTGTTCCTCCGACAGAACCGTTTAGATGTGGCTTCATACTCACAAGGGTGGCAAGAGAGCTTATTGCAAAAAAAAAGGCGCCTACGAAGGCGAGCGATTCGATCTCAAGACCCATAGGATCGACTTCTTTGGAACCGGGCAGCAAATCAGCTAAAAAAAATTGCTAAGACGACTTAGAAACTAATTCTTTGAGCAAAAGTTGACGTCGCTGGACTATACCGTGGATGCTAATTACTCTATCTGTAAATGTACAAATTCTCGTAAACGACATCCCTTTAGGCAGGTTCCTGTCCAATGCCCTGGAGGTAATCTTGCTAAGAATGAGGAAGAACAGGCAAACGCATTTTCTCAACATCTGCAAATACGATTCACACCGTACGATTTTGCTACTGCGGAAGAGGTCAGTGAAACAAATGACAGCCTACGAGCTCAATTCTATTGTCGTACCGGTAAAGGTTGTTACCTGTGGAATCTGACCAAGAGCCGATGATGATTCTTAGATGATTCTCGGAGATTAATAGCACTTGTTGCTGTTGTGGTTGTTCCATTGTTGTTTTTCTTTTTGATGCTGTTGTTGTTGTTTTGTTTTTGTTTTTCACTCGCTCAGCGATAGAGGAGCTGGTCACACTGAGCGATTGTTTATAATTTTTGTCTGCGAATTTCACTTACACTTTAAGTCGCAAACCTCCATTCGCTGCTGTGTAAAACAGCACTCATTCTAAACTTTGGACTCTGCTTTACAGAGTCGGCATATGGACAACAACAAACAACAGTGTGTAAGGTGCGATAAACTTGCATTCCCTGCCCATTGGGCCACTCACCACGTGACAGCCGCCAAGAGGCGCAGTAAAAGATAAAGTTAACCAGTGATAGTAATGAAGATGAACATCTTTCCTGACTCTCAGCTTAGAAATAAGCAGACTGCTTATGGGAAGATGTTTCTAACAGCTGGCAAAACACCTTTGGATATTAGGGCTCAGTGACGACTAGAAACTCAACTCAAGCACTGAAACTCACATCAGCAATAGCACGACCACTACGACAATAACATTTACTAGTGCGACTAGTAATCCCACTTATACTGTAGCCACTATAATACCCAGCAGCTCTTGCCCCGTCAGACGTATTGATAGCCATGATGGCCTTAAACCAACATGCTCCACTGACATCGAACAGCCAACGACCAGCAATGCTGCCAACAGATTGCTGGATGCCCAAAAGGAAAGAATGATTAAAAGAAAATCCGAAATCTTTGTCACCTACTTCTAGTGCCAACCGCGTAAGCAGAGAAACCATTTTGCCTTCACCATTGACCATCACCAATAAAGCAAACTATGAAAACAGATTTTCAGTACTGGACATAGGGACAGTGATGATGAAGGAATTTCTCATGACGCATATATATTACCTACTAATCCGACTGCATATGGGCCGAAACTCACCGATCTCTCTGCCCCTATCCACAATTTTGAAGACTATGCAACTAATGGAGACATACATCCTAAGGTCCCAAAACCACCACAAATAGTTGTAAATGTCAGCAACTTAAATGACCTTTTTGAACTTATAAAACAGGTCGCCAATCTGGACAACGTTAAGACTAAGGCCCATCAAGGTGAAACGACCAGAATATTTGCCAAGGATAGCGATACCTACAGGGCAATTGTTAACCATTTTGAAGAAGAAGGTATTGAATATCATACATACCAAATTCAAACGGAAAACCACACAGAATTGTAATTATAGGTCTACATCACAGCACCCTAAACAATGATATTATAAATAGCTTGAAGGGTACGATGTTCTTCATATTCATAATCCTACATCTAAGCATACTAGAGAAAAACTCAATATCTTTTTGATCAATATTAAGCCTTGGGCCGAAATTAATGAAATTTATAAGATTAAGTATCTTTGCCGCCAGATGGTGAAGATTGAATGGATGCGAAAAGCGACGGAAAGCGCACAATGTCATCGCTGCCAACTGTATGGGCACACAGCCAAATACTGCCACCGGCACCCAAATTGCGCCAGATGTGGAGAAGATCATGAGACTACACAATGTGGACGCTCCCCTGAAGCGCAGCCAACATGTACCAAAACTATCTTCGCCGGTCAATGGGAACCACCAAGAGCGTGAAACACACAACCAGGTCGAATCGCTTCTCTGCAATGTCAGACAATGCATTGTGGTCCAGAATTCGATTTTTTTGACATAAAGTCTAAAAATTGAGCTACAGACTTAAAACTTTGTAAATTTTAATGTTAAATCACAAATAGTTTGCGCCCAAAATTTGGACCATGCCCTCTCTTGCCTCCCATATTAACTAATGGTATGACTCAGGAGTCAACGAAATTTCATTGTTTTTTTTTTTAAATAAAAGTCTGTATATTGTTGTTTTAAAAATAATCGCCGTCTTCTTCTTCTAGTTCTACATTGTGAATTTCCGAATCTGAACTCGAATCAGAGTCAGAATGTGAATCAAATATTTTGTCTGATGGATCAGGTTTAAAATTAGACTGTTTGGAAATAAATCGGTCTAGTTCTCTGTTACACTCGGGCAGTTTATTTTAATTAATAATTCAAAATTTACTATTTTTTTTGTCATTGTATTTTTGCCTCTTCTGTCTTTTTCGATTTCAGATTATTGTTGTTGATCGCGGAATAAACGTAATCTGAAACATAACTTATTTGCCTATGGTTACGCCTCCAAATGTCCAGGAGGTCGCTATGTCTGAACTCGAAGTTGCCTATATAAAATCAAATTTAAAGAAAACGAGCAAAAATGGGCAAATGATATTATTCTACCGTCAAAGGCAATAGTTAAAGGTACAAACTGACGATTTTAACTGAAAATTAATTATACTCCACGAAACACAGGGGACACTTTAGAATTTTCTGTTAAAATATACATAAATTGGATGTTACACAACACAGAAACAGTACAACTACACATATATTACTTACATAAGCAAATAATTTTTCCGGAATTGCATTCTCTCAATCAGCTGTTTTACACTTCACCTTTAAAAGCTCATAAAACGATTTAGTGAAGCTTTCGGTCAATTTTGTTTTTGGTTTTTATTTATATGATTAATTTTCTATTAGAAAATACTTGCTATAGGACGATATATTGACTTTATGCCAAAAAAAAACGAATTCTGGACCATAGTGCAATGTAGACAATTCTTAACCCACTACAAATGGTAGAGAGCCGCAACAGTTTCCTACCTTGCAAATGGGCCGTAGTATTAAGGGTGGAAAATCGGTATTGCGTCACAATCTTCAGCATTCGCAATTATTACTGCAGCGGCCACAGCATATAATACAACAGCAACCGTCATACAGTGCTAATGGCAATACAGGGGTGTCCCACGCTGCAGTAGCAAAAGGTAGTTTTAAACCAGGTAACGTTGGAGTTGCTCAGCGCCAACTAGATATTACACAGAAGCAACATTTACTGCAACAACGAGAAGACAGTAATCAACAGCACAGATTTCTTGATGTACAATCACTTCTGGAGCAACAACAACAACAATTTCAGCAATGGCAACAACAGCTCCAACAACAACAGCAACAGCAATTTCTTATATGGCTTCAACAGCAACAACAGGAACAGCAACAACAAAACAAACATGTCAACCAGCGCTTAGAAAAGCTTGAAAATATAGTATTTGAAATGGCTGTTAATATAAAACAATGGGCTGGAGCTAAACACCAGTCTCACCACTCTCGCAATGAACCACCTTAAGGTTCTTATATGGAATGTCAATGGCATTTCATGCAAAGCCAGAGAAATTGAGCTCTTCGCGCACAACAACAATTAGGCTGAACCTAATATTTTCACTGAAAACAGTGAAAATATATGGATACAAGTTCAATCCTTCGTAAAAACCATCGCGTAATAATCACGGCGTCGGAGAAGCGGCGGAATTGGTGAAGAGTACCCTTTGCCATTTCCTACAAAGGGTCATTGAAACGCAAACCATTCAGATGTCATCAGTTAAGGTGGCAACTGACCTTGGTGAGGTGGAGTTCAGTGCCATTTACTGCCCTCCAAGAAACAGAGTAGAAGAATGACATTTCACTAATCTACTCCGTGCTTGCGGACAATGGTACTTGGTAGGTGGTGACTGGAATGCGCGACACTGGCTGTGGGGAGACAGATGCAACTCACCAAGGGGGCGATATTCTTGCAACAGGATCACCTACAAGGTACCCATATGTGTCAAATCATACGCCCACCTACAAGCAGTACAAGCATAAGCGCTTGGGATCTTGACTCTGACCATTTGGCTCTAGTCGTCACGGTACAATCGGCTGGAGTTACCACGCGTCCATCTCCTTGGCTAGTTACCAAGCGTACCAACATCACAGCAATTATTACGCTTAATTCCGGGGATATATTGAAATGGCAGTAGACACTTTTACCCATCAAATCTACACAGCATCTGCTGATTCAAGTCCTCCTGTTCCTCCGACAGAACCGTTTAGATGTGGCTTCATACTCACAAGGGTGGCAAGAGAGCTTATTGCAAAAAAAAGGCGCCTACGAAGGCGAGCGATTCGATCTCAAGACCCATAGGATCGACTTCTTTGGAACCGGGCAGCAAATCAGCTAAAAAAAATTGCTAAGACGACTTAGAAACAAATTCTTTGAGCAAAAGTTGACGTCGCTGGACTATACCGTGGATGCTAATTACTCTATCTGTAAATGTACAAATTCTCGTAAACGACATCCCTTTAGGCAGGTTCCTGTCCAATGCCCTGGAGGTAATCTTGCTAAGAATGAGAAAGAACAGGCAAACGCATTTTCTCAACATCTGCAAATACGATTCACACCGTACGATTTTGCTACTGCGGAAGAGGTCAGTGAAACAAATGACAGCCTACAGACACCGCTGCAAATGGCTTTACCCATTATGCCAGCTAGGGTCGAGGAGATTGTAGATGTCATAAAGTCCTTACCAAAGAACAAGGCTCCTGGTATCGACAGGATTTGCTATGCGACACTCAAAGCTCTACCAATTCGAGCAATTATCTACGTATGCTCGATCTTCAACGCTATGCTACGGGTCCAGTTTTTCCCGAGACAGTGGAAGATTGCGGCTATCCATATGATTCATAAGCCAGGCAACCCGGAAGAGGACCCGGAGTCATAACGGCCAATAAGTCTGCTGACCTCAATTTCTAAGGTGTGGGAGAGGCTTATTGCCAAGCGTATCAGTTTAGTCATAAGCCAAACTAACATCATGCCGGAACATCAGTTCGGCTTCCGAGAGGGTCATAGCACCGTAGAACAGGTTCACAGACTGGTACAACATATACTGTTTGATGACCTTGAATATTGCAATGCAGTCTTTATCGATATGCAGCAAGAATTCGATAGGATCTGGCATATTGGACTATTATCCAAAATAAAAAGTCTGTTGCCAGGACCTTACTTTGGCCTCCTGCGGCCATAACTGGATGGATGGAAGTTTATGGTCAGGTACAGGGATGCCTACATTGCTCCCTGTCAAATGTTAGCTGGAGTTCCGCAGGGCAGCGTCCTTGGCCCGCTGCTCTATTCTTTATATACTGCTGACCTACCTAGACCTACCTACGAGAATATGCAATACCCCTCTAAGGCTATCATTGCGATTTACGCCGATGATATTGCGGTTCTTTACAGATCCAAATGCCGTATCGAAGCTGCAAATGGTTTGCAAGGATACCTTCAAACTGGATCAGCGTGGAGTAGAAGGTGGAACATGAAGGTGTGACATTGGAACAGCCATCTTAATCGAAATACCTCGGCATAACCTTAGATAAGCGTATTACTTTTGGACCTCACATAAAAACAATAACCAAAAGATGTGGCCAAAGAATGCAGCAACTAAGATGGCTGATATATAAAAGGAGCACTATGTCGCTAAGAGCCAAAAGAGCTGTATACGTGCATTGTATAGCTCCAATTTGGCTGTACGGAGTGCAGATCTGGGGGATTGTTGCCAAATCCAACTATAAGCGGCTACAAGTAATGCAGAACCGAACCCTACGACAGATAACGAACTGTCCTTGGTACGTGCGTGGCTCCACACTTCACCGTGATCTCAATCTACACACTGTGGAAGAACAGATGTGTAGACATTCCAGCAGATACAACGATCGACTTGTTAGACACCGCATTATACTTGCAAGGAGATTGCTTCCAGCTAGACCGTTAAGGCGACTTAAAAGACTGGGATTTAGCAAGACGATTCGTTAATCGTCCAGCCCTCCCACAACCTGCTAGTAATCCTCGTGAGAGGTTTGGTTCATTAAGATTTGTTTTTATATGTGTTGTTAAGATGCTATTTATAATGTATGGTTTCAACGCTTAATAAAATAATATAATAGTTAAAAAATGAAATAGTTAAAAAACTCGCTCAGCACACTTTGTACTGAGGTTTAACTATTTTTTTTATTTTTTTTTTTTTGCACTCAACGTAGCGGTCAAACGTTTTGTTTTGGGCTACACAATGTCTTTGTTTAATACACAAATTCAGATATCCTTTAATGGTCCCGTCCTTGCAGCACTAATGTAATTTGTATCACTTTTAGTAGCGGTCACACCTCTATGGTGGGCTACCAAGTACTAAGGTACTTTTGTTGATGACTATATATTTAGGACCACCGACTGCTCCAATAACGAATCCACCGTAATTTATTAAGAAAAAAAATATATATAATAACGAATCCACGGTAATTTATTAGATAAAAATAATATAATCTTTATTCAAATAAAATTACAAGTGTGGATGCGGAGACAATTCACGTCTTATTCGTAGAGCGAAAGAATTAAATCTAATCTTTAGTTGCGAAGCGAACGCTTAGCAAACCTTTGGCTGAGACTTATTTACTCCTTTATGTGTTGAGCAAATAGAGGCTCTTATGTATTTCTATAAATTGAGCGCTCTCTTGAGTGTTTGGGTCGTGAACTCAGCGATTAGGGCTTTCTTCAATTCCGGCAATGTTTTAGCTGCACTGAGCTACTCGTTGGGCGTCACCTCCAATTTGCATTTCAATCGCACTGAAGGGAACGAGTAAATGATGGATGTTAGTTGTTGGTAGGTAGTGACTGGAATGCGCGACACTGGCTGTGGGGAGACAGATGCAACTCACCAAGGGGGCGATATTATTGCAACAGGATCACCTACAAGGTACCCATATGTGTTAAGTCATACGCCCACCTACAAGCAGTAGAAGCATAAGCGCTTGGGATCTTGACTATGACCATTTGGCTCTAGTCGTCACGGTACAATCGGCTGGAGTTACCACGCGTCCATCTCCTTGGCTAGTTACCAAGCGTACCAGCATCACAGCAATTAGATATTACGCTTTATTCCGGGGATATATTGAAATGGCAGTAGACACTTTTACCCATCAAATCTACACAGCATTTGCTGATTTAAGTCCTCCTGATCCTCCGACAGAACCGTTTAGATATGGCTTCATACTCACAAGGGTGGCAAGAGAGCTTATTGCAACAAAAAGGCGCCTACGAAGGCGAGCGATTCGTTCTCAAGATCTCGATCAAGGGATCGACTTCTTTGGAACCGGGCAGCAATTCAGCTAAAAAAAAATTGCTAAGACGACTTAGAAACAAATTCTTTGAGCAAAAATTGACGTCGCTGGACTATACCGTGGATGCTAATTACTCTATCTGTAAATGTACAAATTCTCGTAAACGACATCCCTTTAGGCAGGTTCCTGTCCAATGCCCTGGAGGTAATCTTGCTAAGAATGAGGAAGACCGGCAAACGCATTTTCTCAACATCTGCAAATATGATTCACACCGTACGATTTTGCTACTGCGGAAGAGGTCAGTGAAACAAATGACAGCCTACAGACACCGCTGCAAATGGCTTTACCCATTATGCCATGTAGTATACACACATATCGGTTACTTACTGTACTGTATAATCATAACTTAAAAGCACATTGTAGCACTCCGTTACAATGTGTACATATACAGTCAAGCCCTAGTGTATGTGTAATACAAAGCTCCCACCTGTATATATATATTTGTAACGTAGATAAGCATCGATAATAAGCATAGATAAGCATCGCTAAGCTGCAGGCTACGCCGGCAGCGCTGCATCCCGACCTAGGCTAAGAAATCTTTGTATGCAGATCTGGCAGTCAATTACGATTTGACTTCGAATGTGACCTTCCCTGCTCCTAAGAACTGAAATAAAAATAATATTATTTCAAAGGAATATTGCGTTTCAATGCAAGCGGCAACTACATGGCGACCGTGACAGGACACTGAAGCAAAAGGAAACCGCTTGTGATAATTTTCAACTTCAAAACGGCATTCGAGGCTTATCAACCAAGACGGCGGCAATTGCGGAGTAACGGCGATCTGAGTGAGTAGAGTGTTAGTGTGATGGGTAAAAACAGGGGCGGAGTTCGGCATAAAGCAAAAAAGAGAATAGCGCACATAAAGTGGCTATTATATACGAACACTCCACCGCCCGAATGGTCGAAAGCTCAAAAACTACAAGCTGAGCTAGACCACTGTGTCGAATATCTCAAGAAAAAAACCCCCACCACACCCACTCACTCAGAAAAACAAATAAAATGATTAACAATTAATAAAACGCAAACTCCCCAGCCAAAAAGCCTGCCGGAATTGAAAAAAAGCTGCCCGAACGACTGCGAGGGACCACTGTTCGCACAACATTGTGAATATACGTGCAGGCATTGCAGACCCGGCACATAACCCCAAAGGAAGACATCATCATCCACGTGGTGAGCAGCCCGCCCACTACGTCATCGAGGGAGTGTCAGCGTGCCAACACCGGCGACGTCCAGCTGACAGAAGGAGGAGCTGCAGCCCAAAAAAAAAAAAAAAAATATTTTTTTTTGTTGCCCTGCGTGGCACACCACCCTCGATGCACTGCGCTGCATATTAATATTAAACAAAATATTGTAACATTGAGCGGAACTTTTTCTGCCCGATGAGAGAATGGCCCGCAAAGCCATACAACAATTAGGCAGGAAAATGTAACAATATATATATATATATCAAAACAAAATATTTTTAAAAACCAAAACAAAAAAAAATAATAAGAAAAAAAAATTATATCGTTCGTTTGGATCTGACAATAGTCAGACATAATAATAATAATGAAGCGTTCTATAATTTGGATAAGATTTAAAAATTTAAGAATAAAAAGATGAATGAATAAAGAAATACTTAAGGATTCATATAAACATATAAAAAAACAAATAAATTAAAAAAAAAAAATAAGAAACCCACACAAAATGTATTTTGAATTTAGATGATCCAAAAATTTTTGTTTTAAAATCAAAAAAACTAAAATGAAAAAATTATTGAAGAAAATCGAATGAGGGAACCTTTGTTCAATCTAAGATCGATACAGATCTTAAGTAAATTTCATACGTATATAAGCGTATATGAGCTAGAAGAGGAATATAGGGAAACCTTCGACTTGTGCGCAGGTCAGTTATTACATTGCACTACAATAGAAAAGGCAAAGGTGTTAGGTAATAGAAGATAACATATTTTTAAGAGAGGCCACAATTTATAAAGTTCGGCTGCCGGATAAATCCATAATACTCTTTAAATGGACTGGCAAGAAATAAAAAACGAGCTTAAAGAAATTAAAACGACTTTCGACAAGTCTTATAAATGCATGACACCAAATAGAGAAGTGCAACAAGACACTCTAAACAAACATGCACAGATATTGGTAAGATGCTTTAATTAAGCACGCCAATTAATTCACAGAGAAAAAAAAAGACTAACAAAAAATCATTTATCCCAATCCGTAAAATTTCTAAACAGGTTCCGTGAGAACTTGTTAAGCGTGAAGTACAGACATAACTTAAATATTACAATCCCAACGATTTTAAGCACACCTATAGTGGCTGAGATCGGTGAGGATATTGAAAGTGTAGGAGAATCGGAAATAGAAATAAAAGAAGAGGATCTCCACGATCTTTCAATTCCAGCGGTAATAACAATACCAGAATTACTTGAAGAAGAACTTTCAGATTCAAATACTTTGAGTATACAGGAAAAAGCCAAAATGACAGACTCTGCCGCAACATCAAGGGAATATGTGCGACAAATTTCGTCCACAATACCTGAGTTTGACGGCAAAAAGTTAAATTTAAATAGATTCATCACGGCTCTCCGGCTAACAGATCTGACAAAAGGAGATCAGGAGATGCTAGCGGTAGAGGTAATCAAGACAAAGATACTTGGTCCATTATCACACAAAGTTGAAAATGAAAAGACCATTATCGGTATAATAAATGTATTAAAAGCATCAGTTAAAGGCGAATCGCCCGATGTCATCAAAGCGAAAATGCTTAATACACAACAGCGCGGCAAAACTGCAGCGCAATATACAACGGAGATAGAAAACCTACGTGGGTTGCTCGAAGCAGCCTATATAGATGATGGTTTAGATTCAAACAATGCAGACAAATTCGCTACAAAGGAAGCCATATCTGCAATGACTAAGAATTGCGGGCACGATAAGCTCTAAACCATATTGGAAGCTGGAAATTTCAACACAATGAATAGCGTGATTGAAAAATACATACACTGCTGTACAGAAATGATCGGTAATTCAAATAGTGTATTATTCTATAATAATAGAAGCCATTATCGAGGTAATAATTACCGAGGAAATTACCAAAACAGAGGTAATGGCCGAGGAAATTATAACTCATACAATAACAATTATAGAGGCCGAGGTGGTTACCATAGTGGAAACAGAGGACGAGGTGGTAACCAAAATTATAATAGAGATGGAGGTTACTCAAGAGGTAACCAAAACCATAACTATAAAACAAGTCATACCCACAATGTCCGAAACATACAATCGGAAAACGAACATGCCCCCTTGAGCGACAATCTACAGTAAAATTATACAAAATTAATCTCAATTTAAGCATTTTTATACGATTAAAGAATATGAGTACAAATTCATGGGTAACTCTTTTAATAGATACAGGTGCAGAAATTTCCCTGCTTAAATGCAGAAACAATAATCTTAACGATTTAAATCCAAAAAACACAACAAATATATCAGGAATAGGGCAAGGGACTCGAGGTACACTACATTTAGAAATGTGTATCGCTAATGCAGCAATACCATATGAATTCCATATCGTACCTGACAATTTTCCTATACCAGGGGATGGTATAATTGGCTTGGATTTCATTAAGAAATACAATTGTATTTTGGAATTCCACGACCAAGAAGATTGGTTCACTTTGAGGCCCAAAAATTTCAGGAACATAAACATTCCTATTATACATTCACTAGATAACGAAATAATTTTGCCAGCTTGATCAGAAGTGATTCGAAAGATTCAGCTAACATCTACTGACACACATGTCCTCATCCCCAACCAGGAATTGCAACATGGCATAATAATAGCGAGTGCACTCGTAAACACTCAGAACGTCTTGATTCGAATTATAAATACAACTGAAAAAGACTCTATAGTTAGCAGCGCAAATATAAAGAGCGAATCATTGGATGATTATGATGTATACAATGCAAATATAGAAAATAGTGCACAAAGAACTTCAGAAGTATTAAAACTTCTTAAATTTCCATCGTTATTCAAAAGCGATTTAACAAAATTATGCACCGAATAAAGCGATATTTTTGGTCTTGAAACAGAAACCATATCAGCTAATAACTTTTATAAGCAAAAATTGAGATTAAATGACAAAACTCCAGTCTATATCAAAAACTATAGAATGCCAGAAAGTCAAAAGCCAGAAATTCAAAGGCAAGTTGACAAATTAATAAAAGATGGCATTGTCGAACCATCTATTTCAGAATATAATAGCCCACTTCTCTTGGTACCCAAGAAATCACTGCCTAACTCGGCGGAAAAGAGATGGCGATTAGTAGTCGATTATCGCCAAATCAACAAGAAACTGCTAGCAGATAAATTCCCACTTCCAAGAATAGAAGATATTCTTGATCAATTAGGTCGAGCAAAATATTTCTCGTGCCTAGACCTGATGTCAGGATTTCATCAAATAGAATTAGACGAAAGGTCAAGAAATATAACATCATTCTCAACTTCAACAGGAGCATACCGCTACACGCGATTACCATTTGGTTTAAAAATAGCCCCAAATTCTTTCCAAAGAATGATGACTCTTGCATTTTCAGGCTTAACGCCTTCGCAAGCATTTCTGTATATGGATGATTTAGTAGTCATAGGCTGTTCTGAAAAGCACATGCTTAAAAATCTAACCGACGTTTTCAAATTATGTAGGCAACATAATTTAAAACTACATCCAGAAAAATGCACTTTCTTTATGAAAGAGGTTACTTATTTAGGTCACAAGTGTACTGACAAAGGTATATTGCAAAGCGAATGCAAAGATGCATTCGAATATCTCAAAAGGGAATTAATGAAGCCAACACTTCTTCAGTACCCAGATTTCAGCAAACAATTTTGCATAAGCACAGATGCTAGTAAACAAGCATGTGGAGCGGTATTATCTCAAGACCATAACGGTCAACAGCTACCAGTGGCATACGATTCAAGAAGCTTTACAAAAGGCGAAAGTAATAAGTCCACTACAGAGCAAGAGCTAGCAGTAATTCACTGGGCAATAAATCACTTCAGACCATACGTATATGGTAGACATTTCATAGTACAAAATGACCATAGGCCACTATCATATCTTTTTTCGATGAGAAACCCCAGTTCAAAATTAACCAGAATGAGACTAGACTTGGAGGAGTTTGAATTCACTGTAGAATACCTCAAGGGGAAAGATAATCATGTTGCAGACGCTTTGTCCCGAATAACCATCGGAGAACTTAAAGCAATGAATAGACAGATACTAAAGGTCACAACAAGATCTACAACAAGACAGAAAAATACCTGCGCAGGTGAAAAATTGCATGAACCAAATAAGAAAGAAAATATAAAAATGCCCAATATCTATCAGGTAATCAATAACATTGATTCCAAAAAATATGTTATACTCAAAATAGACAAACATAATTGCTTGTTGAAAAGAGGAAAACACATTATAACACGTTTTAATATGACTAATTTTTATTCTAATGAAATAATCGATTTAGATCAATTCTTTCAAAGGCTTAATGAAGAAGCAAGAATAAATAGCATCATTCAAACACAATTGTCACCAAGTGAACAAATCTTCGAATTTTTCACTATAAAGAATTTTAAAGAAAAGGGCCATAAAATACTAAAAAACTTAAAAATAGCGCTATTAAACAAGGTGACTAAGATAGATAAAAATGATAAGGTTCAAATAAAAGCAATACTGTCTAAATATCATGACGATCCGTCAGAAGGAGGCCATTCAGGAATTTCTAGAACCCGGAAGAAAATAAGAAACTATTATTATTGACCACAAATGACTAAGGCAATAAGTAAATATGTTAAAACATGTTTAAAATGCCAACAAGCAAAGACAACAAAACATACTAAAACACCTTTGACAATAACAGAAACGCCAGCAACAGAATTTGATATAGTTTTGATAGATACCATTGGTCCACTGCCAAGATCAGAAAACGGAAATGAGTATGCTGTTACTATCATTTGCGATTTAACAAAATATTTGGTAACGGTACCTATTCCAAATAAAAGTGCAAGATCAGTTGCTAAGGCTATATTCGAAAATTTTATTCTAAAGTACGGTCCAATGAAAACAATCATAACGGACATGGGAACGGAATATAAAAACCAAATTATAGACGACCTGTGCAAATATATGAAGATAAAAAACATTACTTCAACAGCACACCATCACCAGACATTAGGAACAATAGAACGAAGTCACAGAAATTTCAACGAGTATGTTCGCTCATATATATCTGTTGACAAAACCGATTGGGATATATGGATACAATATTTTACTTATTGTTTCAACACAACACCATCGGTAGTTCATGAATATTGTCCATATGAATTAGTATTTGGAAGATTACCAAGACAGTTCATAGATTTTAACAGGATAGACAGAATAGATCCTATTTACAACATGGATGACTATTCAAAAGAAGTTAAGCTACGATTAGAAATAGCATATAGAAGAGCTAAAAATATGTTAGACAAGGCAAAAGCCGATAGAAAGATAAAATATGATAGAAATATTAGTAACTTTGAATTAAAAATAGGAGATAAGATATTACTTAAAAACGAAACGGGTCATAAACTTGACAATAATTATTTAGGACCATATTTAGTTTCAGAAATAGGAGATAATGACAACATTACAATTATAGGAAATAAAAACAAAAAACAGATAGTCCATAAAGATAGGTTAAAAATTTTTAATTCATAATACATTTTGTTTGGTTGGCCAACCACAAATAAAAAACCAATAAAAACATTATAATACAAAACTTTTACTTTGCAAAATACAATGAAAATATATATATATATATTTTTAATATCTCTTTAATCATTCATTTCAAATATTAATATACATATTAAAAAAAAAAAAAAAATTATATACTTGAAAATAACTTCATATTATTACGTTATTTTTCAAAAGGAGGGAGATGTAGTATGTGCCTATGCAATATTAAGAACAATTAAATAAAATAGCATATTAACATATGGCAGCACTTGGTTGCTATGTTTATGTTTATGTCTATGCACGCAGTTAGACCCAGGGCGGATGTAACATGATCGCCCACTTGAAGGCCAAAAAGTATAAGTGCATGGTCAGCATTCACACGCCGACCCAATGCGTATTACATACGTACATACATAGCTCGCTTTCCCGATAAGCCTAGATATATAAGATATACATAAGAACGCCGCTCCGCTGCTGGCGTACCCGGCAGCGCAGCTACGCGGATTAGCCTAAGTCCAAATATATTCAAAACTGTAAAATCAGATACTCTGTAGACGTTGAGCTGGCAGAACCATTTCTGCCTACTCTAAAATCAAAAGAATAAATTGAATAAATATAAAGTCAGCCCGACGGCTGCATTCAACTCAGGACGGAATTGTGTTCTTAACTGGAGTTCATCATTACAGATCTCTTTCTATATCTCTGGGTCTCATGTACAAGGGGGAGTTACATAGTGATCTAACTACTTTACTTTGAGCAACTCTTATTTTATTCAGATTAGTTCTGGCCGTAATTACGTATATTTGCAACGCATACTTCCAAATTGGGGTCAAGATGGATTTATACAGGCGAACATTATTTTCCAATGAGAGTTTGTTTCTCGGCGATAAGAGCCACGACATTTTTGCAGCCTTTGAAAGTATTGCTTGCTTGATCATAGTCGTATGTCTTTGAAACGTTAGTCCTCTGTCCAAAATCACCCCGCAAACACATTTGCATCACTTATGCTTGTACTCCTGACCATTACCTCGGTGTCATCCGCGTAGGTTGCAATAAGAACGTTTTCTTCTTCACCTTCTGTACAGCACCAGGAATCCGGCATATCAGAAGTATACAGCGAATAAAGAGTCGGGCCTAAAACACTGCCTTGTCGCCATCAACAACCACACTGAACTGTCTGTTCGATAGAAAGCTTTTGATAAGAAGAAATAGCTGTGGCGTCAAAATGGTCTTAAGCTTAGTTAGAAGACCATCATGCCAAACTCTATCAAAGGCTTGTTGTATATCCATGAATACAGCTGTTGTATACATATTGTCCTTCATTGCCTCCAAAGCAAAGTTTGTCACTCTGTGAAGCTGTTCTGGAGTGCCATGATTTTTTCGGAAACCGAACTGCCACTTTGGAATAGCTTGGCTCACTCTTGGAAGTTTGAGGATGCGTTCTTATGCGTTCTAAGCGCGGGTAGAAGACTAATGGGCCTATATGCATCTACTTCAGTGGGTTGCTTTCCAGGCTTCGGAATCATGCTGATTTCCATTTGCTTGGAAAGTGTCCCAGCCTTAGAGCGCTATTGAGTTTGAGCGTCCTGTTATCAAGGAGGTTCTCACCAGGCGATTTTTAGGTTTGAGCTTTTTGATTTGCGTTACTACCTCTTCCAAAGTAATAGGGTTTGTGGGAAGGGCCATTTGAAAAGGTTGGTTCAAGAGTGTTTGCACCCTGTTTCGGTGTTCTGCCGGAGTAAGATTTAGTGGCTTAAATCTATCCTCTAAGCTGCTTGCAAAGATATCGGCCTTCTCCTGACTGGAGCCGCACCAACCACCAGCCGGATTTCTGACGGGAGCCTTTGGAATAACTTGTCTTTTAGATTATGCGTGAGCTTCCACAGTGAGTAGTTAGTCTACTCTACTGTGTCTACTCTGGGTAGGAGAATTTCTGCTTCCCGGTGTAGCAAGTGTCGCAGCCACGTGAATTTTGTCCATGCACATCACTATAGCATCTTCGATGTCTTCTGGATAATTTATGTCCATGTTTAGTTTAATGCTTCTGTCTAGGACATTCCTAAATGTTACGACAGAGGAGCCGGGAGCTAGTAAGGATTTCTTTCTGCATTTATATTGGGGAGTGTGGCTTAATGTTGCTACTAGAGGTAGGTGATCAGAAGATATATCGTATTTTGTTTTAATTGAAAGTTTATTTATTGGCACCCCTTTTACGATAAAAAAGTCCAAAGCTGTTGGCGTCAGTCTAGTGTTAGATGAGTAAAAGGTATGTTCACCTGTAGCTAGAACTAGTTATGATGGCCTCTTGTAGTCGTTTTCCTCGACTGCATGCCCTTAGGTTGCCCCACCATTGGTGCTTAGCATTGGAAACCCCTTCCTGCTATACACTTGGGGCTAATCACATTGTCTAATCACATCTAGCTGATCAAAGTCGTTTTTAGTCCAACGCTTATTTGGAGGAAGATACAGAGAATCTATTTTGATAATACCACCACTCGTTGGTAGATTGAGACTGGTGACTTGTAAATCTGTGCGCATTGTTGATTTATTTTGACTATGGCGAATATTGGCTTTGATGAAGATTACAGAACCGTCTTTTGCGGTGTTACTTGGATGATTGGCATAATATTGTTCATAGCCAGGAGTGTATACTTTTAGTCCAGGGCGCATATGAGTTTCAGTAATTAGCATGATGTCTATAGAGTGGGCAATAAAAAAAAGTCGAAGTTCTTCATTCTTCTGTACTAATCCTCTTGCGTTCCATAATCCGATTTTTAAGTTTAAGACTATAATTTTTTAGAAATCAGAACGTGGACTTGATCACGAAAAGCTTTGTTGGACTCAATCGTTTCCATGACTAATTTAAAAAGTTGATCCAATCTGGCGTTAATGTCCAAGATTGCCTTCTCGAAAGTGGCAAGGTTCCTGTTAGAGTTGTATTGCTCGCCAGTATTTAGAGTGATTGTGTTCTTAGCAGGAACGCGGTAGTTGTTTTCAGCTTGAGTTTTTGTTATGTCAGCATAGGAGACTCCATTTCTGACAGCGGACGACGACGCGTATTGTACATGGCGGGATTTGCTATGCGACACTCAAAGCTCTACCAATTCGAGCAATTATCTTCGTATGCTCGATCTTCAACGCTATGCTACGGGTCCAGTTTTTCCCAAGACAGTGGAAAATTGCGGCTATCCATATTATTCATAAGCCAGGCAAACCGGAAGAGGACCCGGAGTCATACCGGCCAATAAGTCTGCTGCCATCAATTTCTAAGGTGTGGGAGAGGCTTATTGCCAAGCGTATCAGTTTAGTCATAAGTCAAACTAACATCATGCCGGAACATCAGTTCGGCTTCCGAGTGGGTCATAGCTCCGTAGAACAGGTTCACAGACTGGTACAACATATACTGCAGGCGTTTGATGACCTTGAATATTGCAATGCAGTCTTTATCGATATGCAGCAAGCATTCGATAGGATCTGGCTTATTGGACTATTATCCAAAATAAAAAGTCTGTTGCCAGCACCTTACTTTGGCCTCCTGCGGTCATAACTGGATGGACGGAAGTTTATGGTCAGATACAGGGTTGCCTACATTGCTCCCTGCCAAATGTTAGCTGGAGTTCCGCAGGGCAGCGTCCTTGGCCCGCTGCTCTGTTCTTTATATACTGCTGACCTACCTAGACCTACCTACGAGAATATGCAATACCCCTCTAAGGCTATCATTGCGATTTACGCCGATGATATTGCGGTTCTTTACAGATCCAAATGCCGTATCGAAGCTGCAAATGGTTTGCAAGGATACCTTCAAACTTGATCAGCGTGGAGTAGAAGGTGCAACATGAAGGTGTGACATTGGAAAAGCCATCTCAAGCGAAATACCTCGGCATAACCTTAGATAAGCGCCATACTTTTGGGCCTCACATAAAAACAATAACCAAAACATGTTGCCAAGGAATGCAGCAACTAAGATGGCTGATATATAAATGGAGCACTATGTCGCTAAGAGCCAAAAGAGCTGTATACGTGCACTGTATAGCTCCAATTTGGCTGTACGGAGTGCAGATCTGGGGGATTGTTGCCAAATCCAACTACGACCCTACGACAGATAACTAACAACGATCGACTTGTTAGACACCGCAGTATACTTGCAAGGAGATTCCAGCTAGACCGTTAAGGCGACTTAAAAGACTGGGATTTAGCAAGACGATTCGTTAATCGTCCAGCCCTTCCACAACCTGCTAGTAAACCTCGTGAGAGGTTTGGTTCATTAAGATTTGTTTTTATATGTGTTGTTAAGATGCTATTTAGAATGTATGGTTTCAACGCTTAATAAAATAATATAATAGTTAAAAAATTAAATAGTTAAAAAACTCGCTCAGCACACTTTGCACTGGGGTTTAATTGTTTTTTTATTTTTTTTTTTTTTTGCACTCGTAGCGGTTTTGTTTTGGGCTACACACTGACTTTGTTTAATACACAAATTCAGATATCCTTTAATGGTCCTGTCCTTGCAGCACTAATGTAATTTTTATAACTTTTAGTAGCGGTCACACCTCTATGGTGGGCTACCAAGTACTAAGGTACTTTTGTTGATGACTATATATTTAGGACCACCGACTGCTCCAATAACGAATCCACTGTAATTTATTAAGAAAAAAAATATATATAATAATGAATTCACGGTAATTTATTAGATAAAAAAATATAATCTTTATTCAAATAAAATTACAAGTGTGGAAGCGGAGACAATTCACGTCTTATTCGTAGTGCGAAAGAATTATATCTAATCTTCAGTTGCGAAACGAACGCTTAAAAAACCTTTTTCTGAGACTTATTTACTTCTTTATGTGTTTAGCTAAATTGAGCGCTCTCTTGAGTGGCTCGCGCATGGATACTGGATAAGCCGAGAACTTGAGCTGCGTAAGCGGTTTTGACCCTTTGGTGGGAATAACGGATTCGGCAGCGGATGTTACTGTTTACATTAGTGCAGGCTGGATTTGTTATTGTAACCAGAATTGGGGTTCTTATCTTATACTTGAATTTATGACTTATGTCCTAAGGCATTGTATGATTTTGTGTATGTTGCTATGTGGTAATGTTTTTTTTTTTTTTCTAAATTTTATTAATTGGAATTAAAGAAGTTTATTGCTACCTATGTGGCAGCTTGACCAGGTTTTATATAGAATTTTACAGCATAGGCATACCAATATATACATTACTTATACATTACTTATACATTACTTTATAAATTAAGTTATTCTAACAATATTTAATTGATTTCTTTTCCATGAACAAATAATTATAATGATCTCGATGGGAGATCATGTGGGTGGAATCTTTTTAGCCTTCTTCGGGGGATGGATTAGCCATCTCGCCAGTGTGTTGGGGTGGGAACCTAAGCGCCGCATATAACTTTCCGCATTGGTCCTCTATACATCGCCTATCTTTGGAATATTAAGATCTCTTTCTATATCTCTGGGTCTCATGTACAAGGGGGAGTTACATAGTGATCTAACTACTTTACTTTGAGCAACTCTTATTTTATTCAGATTAGTTCTGGCCGTAATTACGTATATTTGCAACGCATACTTCCAAATTGGGGTCAAGATGGATTTATACAGGCGAACTTTATTTGCCAATGAGAGTTTGTTTCTCGGCGATAAGAACCACGACATTTTTGCAGCCTTTGAAAGTATTGCTTGCTTGATCATAGTCGTATGTCTTTGAAACGTTAGTCCTCTGTCCAAAATCACCCCGCAAGCACATTTGCATCACTTATGCTTGTACTCCTGACCATTACCTCGGTGTCATCCGCGTAGGTTGCAATAAGAACGTTTTCTTCTTCTTCTGTACAGCACCAGGAATCCGGCATATCAGAAGTATACAGCGAATAAAGAGTCGGGCCTAAAACACTGCCTTGTCGCCATCAACAACCACACTGAACTGTCTGTTCGATAGAAAGCTTTTGATAAGAAGAAATAGCTGTTGCGTCAAAATGGTCTTAAGCTTAGTTAGAAGACCATCATGCCAAACTCTATCAAAGGCTTGTTGTATATCCATGAATACAGCTGTTGTATACATCTTGTCCTTCATTGCCTCCAAAGCAAAGTTTGTCACTCTGTGAAGCTGTTCTGGAGTGCCATGATTTTTTCGGAAACCGAACTGCCACTTTGGAATAGCTTGGCTCACTCTTGGAAGTTTGAGGATGCGTTCTTATGCGTTCTAAGCGCGGGTAGAAGACTAATGGGCCTATATGCATCTACTTCAGTGGGTTGCTTTCCAGGCTTCGGAATCATGCTGATTTCCATTTGCTTGGAAAGTGTCCCAGCCTTAGAGCGCTATTGAGTTTGAGCGTCCTGTTATCAAGGAGGTTCTCACCAGGCGATTTTTAGGTTTGAGCTTTTTGATTTGCGTTACTACCTCTTCCAAAGTAATAGGGTTTGTGGGAAGGGCCATTTGAAAAGGTTGGTTCAAGAGTGTTTGCACCCTGTTTCGGTGTTCTGCCGGAGTAAGATTTAGTGGCTTAAATCTATCCTCTAAGCTGCTTGCAAAGATATCGGCCTTCTCCTGACTGGAGCCGCACCAACCACCAGCCGGATTTCTGACGGGAGCCTTTGGAATAACTTGTCTTTTAGATTATGCGTGAGCTTCCACAGTGAGTAGTTAGTCTACTCTACTGCGTCTACTCTGGGTAGGAGAATTTCTGCTTCCCGGTGTAGCAAGTGTCGCAGCCACGTGAATTTTGTCCATGCACATCACTATAGCATCTTCGATGTCTTCTGGATAATTTATGTCCATGTTTAGTTTAATGCTTCTGTCTAGGACATTCCTAAATGTTACGACAGAGGAGCCGGGAGCTAGTAAGGATTTCTTTCTGCATTTATATTGGGGAGTGTGGCTTAATGTTGCTACTAGAGGTAGGTGATCAGAAGATAGATCGTATTTTGTTTTAATTGAAAGTTTATTTATTGGCACCCCTTTTACGATAAAAAAGTCCAAAGCTGTTGGCGTCAGTCTAGTGTTAGATGAGTAAAAGGTATGTTCACCTGTAGCTAGAACTAGTTATGATGGCCTCTTGTAGTCGTTTTCCTCGACTGCATGCCCTTAGGTTGCCCCACCATTGGTGCTTAGCATTGGAAACCCCTTCCTGCTATACACTTGGGGCTAATCACATTGTCTAATCACATCTAGCTGATCAAAGTCGTTTTTAGTCCAACGCTTATTTGGAGGAAGATACAGAGAATCTATTTTGATAATACCACCACTCGTTGGTAGATTGAGACTGGTGACTTGTAAATCTGTGCGCATTGTTGATTTATTTTGACTATGGCGAATATTGGCTTTGATGAAGATTACAGAACCGTCTTTTGCGGTGTTACTTGGATGATTGGCATAATATTGTTCATAGCCAGGAGTGTATACTTTTAGTCCAGGGCGCATATGAGTTTCAGTAATTAGCATGATGTCTATAGAGTGGGCAATAAAAAAAAGTCGAAGTTCTTCATTCTTCTGTACTAATCCTCTTGCGTTCCATAATCCGATTTTTAAGTTTAAGACTATAATTTTTTAGAAATCAGAACGTGGACTTGATCACGAAAAGCTTTGTTGGACTCAATCGTTTCCATGACTAATTTAAAAAGTTGATCCAATCTGGCGTTAATGTCCAAGATTGCCTTCTCGAAAGTGGCAAGGTTCCTGTTAGAGTTGTATTGCTCGCCAGTATTTAGAGTGATTGTGTTCTTAGCAGGAACGCGGTAGTTGTTTTCAGCTTGAGTTTTTGTTATGTCAGCATAGGAGACTCCATTTCTGACAGCGGACGACGACGCGTATTGTACATGGCGGGATTTGCTATGCGACACTCAAAGCTCTACCAATTCGAGCAATTATCTTCGTATGCTCGATCTTCAACGCTATGCTACGGGTCCAGTTTTTCCCAAGACAGTGGAAAATTGCGGCTATCCATATTATTCATAAGCCAGGCAAACCGGAAGAGGACCCGGAGTCATACCGGCCAATAAGTCTGCTGCCATCAATTTCTAAGGTGTGGGAGAGGCTTATTGCCAAGCGTATCAGTTTAGTCATAAGTCAAACTAACATCATGCCGGAACATCAGTTCGGCTTCCGAGTGGGTCATAGCTCCGTAGAACAGGTTCACAGACTGGTACAACATATACTGCAGGCGTTTGATGACCTTGAATATTGCAATGCAGTCTTTATCGATATGCAGCAAGCATTCGATAGGATCTGGCTTATTGGACTATTATCCAAAATAAAAAGTCTGTTGCCAGCACCTTACTTTGGCCTCCTGCGGTCATAACTGGATGGACGGAAGTTTATGGTCAGATACAGGGTTGCCTACATTGCTCCCTGCCAAATGTTAGCTGGAGTTCCGCAGGGCAGCGTCCTTGGCCCGCTGCTCTGTTCTTTATATACTGCTGACCTACCTAGACCTACCTACGAGAATATGCAATACCCCTCTAAGGCTATCATTGCGATTTACGCCGATGATATTGCGGTTCTTTACAGATCCAAATGCCGTATCGAAGCTGCAAATGGCTTGCAAGGATACCTTCAAACTTGATCAGCGTGGAGTAGAAGGTGGAACATGAAGGTGTGACATTGGAACAGCCATCTCAAGCGAAATACCTCGGCATAACCTTAAATAAGCGCCTTACTTTTGGGCCTCACATAAAAACAATAACCAAAAGATGTGGCCAAAGAATGCAGCAACTAAGATGGCTGATATATAAAAGGAGCACTATGTCGCTAAGAGACAAAAGAGCTGTATACGTGCATTGTATAGCTCCAATTTGGCTGTACGGAGTGCAGATCTGGGGGATTGTTGCCAAATCCAACTATAAGCGGCTACAAGTAATGCAGAACCGAACCCTACGACAGATAACTAACTGTCCTTGGTACGTGCGTGGCTCCACACTTCACCGTGATCTCAATCTACACACGGTGGAAGAACAGATCTGTAGACATTCCAGCAGATACAACGATCGACTTGTTAGACACCGCATTACCATATACTTGCAAGGAGATTGCTTCCAGCTAGACCGTTAAGGCGACTTAAAAGACTGGGATTTAGCAAGACGATTCGTTAATCGTCCAGCCCTTCCACAACCTGCTAGTAAACCTCGTGAGAGGTTTGGTTCATTAAGATTTGTTTTTATATGTGTTGTTAAGATGCTATTTAGAATGTATGGTTTCAACGCTTAATAAAATAATATAATAGTTAAAAAATTAAATAGTTAAAAAACTCGCTCAGCACACTTTGCACTGGGGTTTAATTGTTTTTTTATTTTTTTTTTTTTTGCACTCGTAGCGGTTTTGTTTTGGGCTACACACTGACTTTGTTTAATACACAAATTCAGATATCCTTTAATGGTCCTGTCCTTGCAGCACTAATGTAATTTTTATAACTTTTAGTAGCGGTCACACCTCTATGGTGGGCTACCAAGTACTAAGGTACTTTTGTTGATGACTATATATTTAGGACCACCGACTGCTCCAATAACGAATCCACTGTAATTTATTAAGAAAAAAAATATATATAATAATGAATTCACGGTAATTTATTAGATAAAAAAATATAATCTTTATTCAAATAAAATTACAAGTGTGGAAGCGGAGACAATTCACGTCTTATTCGTAGTGCGAAAGAATTATATCTAATCTTAAGTTGCGAAGCGAACGGTTAAAAAACCTTTTTCTGAGACTTATTTACTTCTTTATGTGTTTAGCTAAATTGAGCGCTCTCTTGAGTGGCTCGCGCATGGATACTGGATAAGCCGAGAACTTGAGCTGCGTAAGCGTTTTTGACCCTTTGGTGGGAATAACGGATTCGGCAGCGGATGTTACTGTTTACATTAGTGCAGGCTGGATTTGTTATTGTCACCAGAATTGGGGTTCTTATCTTATACTTGAATTTATGACTTATGTCCTAAGGCATTGTATGATTTTGTGTATGTTGCTATGTGGTAATGTTTTTTTTTTTTTTTTTCTAAATTTTATTAATTGGAATTAAAGAAGTTTATTGCTACCTATGTGGCAGCTTGACCAGGTTTTATATAGAATTTTACAGCATAGGCATACCAATATATACATTACTTATACATTACTTATACATTACTTTATAAATTAAGTTATTCTAACAATATTTAATTGATTTCTTTTCCATGAACAAATAATTATAATGATCTCGATGGGAGATCATGTGGGTGGAATCTTTTTAGCCTTCTTCGGGGGATGGATTAGCCATCTCGCCAGTGTGTTGGGGTGGGAACCTAAGCGCCGCATATAACTTTCCGCATAGGTCCTCTATACATCGCCTATCTTTGGAATATTAAGATCTGTAGTATGTGCCTATGCAATATTAAGAACAATTAAATAAAATAGCATATTAACATATGGCAGCACTTGGTTGCTATGTTTATGTTTATGTCTATGCACGCAGTTAGACCCAGGGCGGATGTAACATGATCGCCCACTTGAAGGCCAAAAAGTATAAGTGCATGGTCAGCATTCACACGCCGACCCAATGCGTATTACATACGTACATACATAGCTCGCTTTCCCGATAAGCCTAGATATATAAGATATACATAAGAACGCCGCTCCGCTGCTGGCGTACCCGGCAGCGCAGCTACGCGGATTAGCCTAAGTCCAAATATATTCAAAACTGTAAAATCAGATACTCTGTAGACGTTGAGCTGGCAGAACCATTTCTACCTACTCTAAAATCAAAAGAATAAATTGAATAAATATAAAGTCAGCCCGACGGCTGCATTCAACTCAGGACGGAATTGTGTTCTTAACTGGAGTTCATCATTACATGGCGACCGTGACAGGACCGTTATAGCACTGAACGTGAGAGGATCAGCATGCCCGGCATTCGATGCTTATCCACCAAGACGGCGGCAATTTTGGAGAACAGCGATCTGAGTGAGTAGAGTGTTGGTGTGATGGGTAAAAACAGGGGCGGTGTTCAAAATAAAGCAAAAAAAGAGAATAGCGCACATAAAGTGGCTATTATATACGAACACTCCACCGCCCCAATGGTCGAAAGCTCAAAAACTACAAGCTGAGCTAGACCACTGTGTCGAATATCCTAAGAAAAAAAATCCCCACCACACCCGCTCACTCAGAAAAACAAATAAAATCGTTAACAATTAACAACGTGCAGACATTGCAGCCCCAGCACATAACCCCTAAATGAGGACATCATCATCAACGTGGTGAACAGCCCGCTCACTACGTCATCGAGGGAGTGTCAGCGTGCCAACCCCGGCGACGTCCAGCTGACGCAAGGAGGGTCAGAGTGAAGCAAGTAGGAGCTGAAATATAAAATATTTTTTTTTGTTGCCCTGCGTGGCACACCACCCTCGATGCACTGCGCTGCATATTAATATTACACAAAATATTGTAACATTGAGCGGAACTTTTTCTGCCCGATGAGAAGAATGGCCCGTAAAGCCATACACCAATTAGGCAGGAAAATGTAACTATATTGAAAAAAAAAAAAATCAAAACAACATATTTTTAAAGTAAAATAAACCAAAACCCAAAAATAAAAAAAAAAATATACAAAATGGGTTGGTTTGGATCTGACGATAGTCAGTCAAAAGATAATACGGCCAATGTGGTCAATAACTTAAAAATAGTCGACCATACAGAAGACATTCAGTCACTGTGGTTACTCCTTTTGATCTTGACGATCGTAACAGTCGCTCAGTTTATATTAACGCTATATGTTAAGCATAACAAGATAATAAAGAAGCGTTATATAAGCAGAGCAGATAAAATTTAAAAAAAAAAAAAAAAAAAACACACCCAAAATGTATTTTGAATTAAGATGATCTAAAATTTTTATTTTTAATATCAGAAAACTAGAATGAAAAAAAAAAAAAAAAGAATTTTGAAGAAACCTTTTTAGGAGAGGCCACAATTTATAAAGTTCGATTGCACAAATAAATCTATATTATTCTTTAAATGGACTGGCAGGAAATAAAAAACGAGCTTAAAGAAATTAAAACAACTTTTGACAAGTCTTATAAATGCATGACACCAAATAGAGAAGTGCAACAAGACACTCTCAACAAGCATGCGCAGATATTGGTAAGATGCTTTAATGAAGCACGCCAATTAATTCACAGAGAAAGGAAAAGATTAACAAAAAACCATTTATCCCAAGCAGTAAAATTTCTAAACAGGTTCCGTGAGAACTTGTTAAACGTCAAGTACAGACATAACTTAAATATTACAATCCCAACGATTTTAAACACACCTATAGTGGCTGAGATCGGTGAGGATATCGAAAGTGTAGGAGAATCGGAAATAGAAATAAAAGAAGAGGATCTCCACGATCTTGCAATTCCAGCGGTAATAACATTACCCGAATTACTTGAAGAAGAACTTTCAGATTCAAATACTTCAAGAATACAGGAAACAGCCAAAATGACAGACTCTGCCGCAACATCAAGGGAATATGTGCGACAAATTTCGTCCACAATACCTGAGTTTGACGGCAAAAAGTTAAACTTAAATAGATTCCTGACGGCCCTCCGGCTAATAGATCTGACAAAAGGAGATCAGGAGATGCTAGCGATAGAGGTAATCAAGACAAAGATACTTGGTCCATTATCATACAAAGTTGAAAATGAAAAGACCATTATCGGTATAATAAATGTATTAAAAGCATCAGTTAAAGGCGAATCGCCCGATGTCATCAAAGCAAAAATGCTTAGTACACAACAGCGCGGCAAAACTGCAGCGCAATATACCACAGAGATAGAAAACCTACGTGGGTTGCTCGAAGCAGCCTATATAGATGATGGTTTAGATTCAAACAATGCAGACAAATTCGCTACAAAGGAAGCCATATCTGCAATGACCAAGAATTGTGGGCACGAGAAGCTCAAAACGATGAATAGCGTGATTGAAAAATACATACACTGCAGTACAGAAATGACCGGCAATTCAAATAGTGTATTATTCTATAATAATAGAGGACACTATCGAGGTAATAATTACCGAGGAAATTACCAAAACAGAGGTAATGGCCGAGGAAATTATAACTCATACAACAACAATTATAGAGGTCGAGGTGGTTACCATAGTGGAAACAGAGGACGAGGTGGTAACCAAAGTTATAATAGAGGTGGAGGTTACTCAAGAGGTAACCAAAACCATAACTATAAAACAAGTCATACCCACAATGTCCGAAACATACAATCGGAAAACGAACATGCCCCCTTGAGCGACAATCTACAGTAAAATTATACAAAATTAATCTCAATTTAAGCATTTTTATACGATTGAAGAATATGAGTACCAGTTCATGGGTAACTCTTTTAATAGATACAGGTGCAGAAATTTCCCTGCTTAAATGCAGAAACAATAATCTTAACGATTTAAATCCAAAAAACACAACAAATATATCAGGAATAGGGCAAGGGACAATTCAGTCTCTAGGTACACTACATTTAGAAATGTGTATTGCTAATGCAGCAATACCATATGAATTCCATATCGTACCTGACAATTTTCCTATACCAGGGGATGGTATAATTGGCTTGGATTTCATTAAGAAATACAATTGTATTTTGGAATTCCACGACCAAGAAGATTGGTTCACTTTGAGGCCCAAAAATTTCAGGAACATAAACATTCCTATTATACATTCACTAGATAACGAAATAATTTTGCCAGCTAGATCAGAAGTGATTCGAAAGATTCAGCTAACATCTACTGACACACATGTCCTCATCCCCAACCAGGAATTGCAACCTGGCATAATAATAGCAAGTGCACTCGTAAACACTCAGAACGTCTTGATTCGAATTATTAATACAACTGAAAAAGACGCTATAGTTAGTAGCGCAAATATAAAAAGCGAATCATTGGATGATTATGATGTATACAACGCAAATATAGAAAATAGTGTGCAAAGAACTTCAGAAGTATTAAAACTTCTTAAATTTCCATCGTTATTCAAAAGCGATTTAACAAAATTATGCACCGAATATAGCGATATTTTTGGTCTTGAAACAGAAACCATATCAGCTAATAATTTTTATAAGCAAAAATTGAGATTAAATGACAAAACTCCAGTCTATATCAAAAACTATAGAATGCCAGAAAGTCAAAAGCCAGAAATTCAAAGGCAAGTTGACAAATTAATAAAAGATGGCATTGTCGAACCATCTATTTCAGAATATAATAGCCCACTTCTCTTGGTACCCAAGAAATCACTGCCTAACTCGGCGGAAAAGAGATGGCGATTAGTAGTCGATTATCGCCAAATCAACAAAAAACTGCTAGCAGATAAATTCCCACTTCCAAGAATAGAAGATATTCTTGATCAATTAGGTCGAGCAAAATATTTCTCGTGCCTAGACCTGATGTCAGGATTTCATCAAATAGAATTAGACGAAAGGTCAAGAAATATAACATCATTCTCAACTTCAACAGGAGCATACCGCTACACGCGATTACCATTTGGTTTAAAAATAGCCCCAAATTCTTTCCAAAGAATGATGACCCTTGCATTTTCAGGCTTAACGCCTTCGCAAGCATTTCTGTATATGGATGATTTAGTAGTCATAGGCTGTTCTGAAAAGCACATGCTTAAAAATCTAACCGACGTTTTCAAATTATGTAGGCAACATAATTTAAAACTACATCCAGAAAAATGCACTTTCTTTATGAAAGAGGTTACTTATTTAGGTCACAAGTGTACTGACAAAGGTATATTGCCAGATGACTCTAAATATGAGGTAATAAAAAATTACCCCAAACCAGTAAACGCAGACGAAGCTAGACGATTCGTCGCATTTTGCAATTATTACAGAAGATTTATTAAGAACTTTTCTGAGAAATCACGCCACTTAACGAGGCTTTGTAAAAAGAATGTTCCATTTGAATGGACAAGCGAATGCCATGAGGCATTCGAATATCTTAAAAGGGAATTAATGAAACCAACACTCCTTCAGTACCCAGATTTCAGCAAACAATTTTGCATAACCACAGATGCTAGTAAACAAGCATGTGGAGCGGTACTATCTCAAGACCATAACGGTCAACAGCTACCAGTGGCATACGCTTCAAGAAGCTTTACAAAAGGCGAAAGTAATAAGTCCACTACAGAGCAGGAGCTAGCAGCTATTCACTGGGCAATAAATCACTTCAGACCATACGTATATGGTAGACATTTCTTAGTACAAAGTGACCATAGGCCACTATCATATCTTTTTTCAATGAGAAACCCCAGTTCAAAACTAACCAGAATGAGACTAGACTTGGAGGAGTTTGAATTCACAGTAGAATATCTCAAGGGGAAAGATAATCATGTTGCAGACGCATTGTCCCGAATAACCATCGAAGAACTTAAAGCAATAAATAGACAGATACTAAAGGTAACAACAAGATCAACAACAAGACAGAAAAATACCTGCGCAGGTGAAAAATTGCATGAACAAAATAAGAAAGAAAATATAAAAATGCCCAATATCTATCAGGTAATCAATAACATTGATGCCAAAAAATATGTTATACTCAAAATAGACAAGCATAAGTGCTTGTTGAAAAGAGGAAAACAAATTATAACACGTTTTGATATGACTAATTTTTATTCTAATGAAATAATCGATTTAGATCAATTCTTTCAAAGGCTTAATGAAGAAGCAAGAATAAATAGTATCATTCAAACACAATTGTCACCAAGTGAACAAATCTTCGAATTTGTCACTATAAAGAATTTTAAAGAAAAGGGCAATAAAATACTAAAAAACTTAAAAATAGCGCTATTAAACAAGGTGACTAAGATAGATAAAAATGATAAGGTTCAAATAAAAGCAATACTGTCTAAATATCATGATGATCCATCAGAAGGAGGCCATTCAGGAATTTCTAGAACCCTGAGGAAAATAAAAAACTATTATTATTGGCCACAAATGACAAAGGCAATAAGTAAATATGTTAAAACATGTTTAAAATGCCAACAAGCAAAGACAACCAAACATACTAAAACACCGTTGACAATAACAGAAACGCCAGCAACAGCATTTGATATAGTTTTGATAGATACCATTGGTCCACTGCCAAGATCAGAAAACGGAAATGAGTATGCTGTTACTATCATTTGCGATTTAACAAAATATTTGGTAACGGTACCTATTCCAAATAAAAGTGCAAGATCAGTTGCTAAGGCTATATTCGAAAATTTTATTCTAAAGTACGGTCCAATGAATACAATCATAACGGACATGGGAACGGAATATAAAAACCAAATTATAGACGACCTGTGCAAATATATGAAGATAAAAAACATTACTTCAACAGCACACCATCACCAGACATTAGGAACAATAGAACGAAGTCACAGAACTTTCAATGAGTATGTTCGCTCATATATATCTGTTGACAAAACCGATTGGGATATATGGATACAATATTTTACTTATTGTTTCAATACAACACCATCGGTAGTTCATGAATATTGTCCATATGAATTAGTATTTGGAAGATTACCCAGACAGTTCATAGATTTTAACAGGATAGACAGAATAGATCCTATTTACAACATGGATGACTATTCAAAAGAAGTTAAGCTACGATTAGAAATAGCATATAGAAGAGCTAAAAATATGTTAGACAAGGCAAAAGCCGATAGAAAGATAAAATATGATAGAAATATTAGTAACTTTGAATTAAAAATAGGAGATAAGATATTACTTAAAAACGAAACGGGTCATAAACTTGACAATAATTATTTAGGACCATATTTAGTTTCAGAAATAGGAGATAATGACAACATTACAATTATAGGAAATAAAAACAAAAAACAGATAGTCCATAAAGATAGGTTAAAAATTTTTAATTCATAATACATTTTGTTTGGTTGGCCAACCACAAATAAAAAAACCAATAAAAACATTATAATACAAAACTTTTACTTTGCAAAATACAATGAAAATATATATATATATTTTTAATATCTCTTTAATCATTCATTTCAAATATTAATATACATATTAAAAAAAAAAAAAAAAATTATATACTTGAAAATAACTTCATATTATTACGTTATTTTTCAAAAGGAGGGAGATGTAGTATGTGCCTATGCAATATTAAGAACAATTAAATAAAATAGCATATTAACATATGGCAGCACTTGGTTGCTATGTTTATGTTTATGTCTATGCACGCAGTTAGACCCAGGGCGGATGTAACATGATCGCCCACTTGAAGGCCAAAAAGTATAAGTGCATGGTCAGCATTCACACGCCGACCCAATGCGTATTACATACGTACATACATAGCTCGCTTTCCCGATAAGCCTAGATATATAAGATATACATAAGAACGCCGCTCCGCTGCTGGCGTACCCGGCAGCGCAGCTACGCGGATTAGCCTAAGTCCAAATATATTCAAAACTGTAAAATCAGATACTCTGTAGACGTTGAGCTGGCAGAACCATTTCTGCCTACTCTAAAATCAAAAGAATAAATTGAATAAATATAAAGTCAGCCCGACGGCTGCATTCAACTCAGGACGGAATTGTGTTCTTAACTGGAGTTCATCATTACAGATCTCTTTCTATATCTCTGGGTCTCATGTACAAGGGGGAGTTACATAGTGATCTAACTACTTTACTTTGAGCAACTCTTATTTTATTCAGATTAGTTCTGGCCGTAATTACGTATATTTGCAACGCATACTTCCAAATTGGGGTCAAGATGGATTTATACAGGCGAACTTTATTTTCCAATGAGAGTTTGTTTCTCGGCGATAAGAGCCACGACATTTTTGCAGCCTTTGAAAGTATTGCTTGCTTGATCATAGTCGTATGTCTTTGAAACGTTAGTCCTCTGTCCAAAATCACCCCGCAAGCACATTTGCATCACTTATGCTTGTACTCCTGACCATTACCTCGGTGTCATCCGCGTAGGTTGCAATAAGAACGTTTTCTTCTTCACCTTCTGTACAGCACCAGGAATCCGGCATATCAGAAGTATACAGCGAATAAAAAGTCGGGCCTGAAACACTGCCTTGTCGCCATCAACAACCACACTGAACTGTCTGTTCGATAGAAAGCTTTTGATAAGAAGAAATAGCTGTGGCGTCAAAATGGTCTTAAGCTTAGTTAGAAGACCATCATGCCAAACTCTATCAAAGGCTTGTTGTATATCCATGAATACAGCTGTTGTATACATCTTGTCCTTCATTGCCTCCAAAGCAAAGTTTGTCACTCTGTGAAGCTGTTCTGGAGTGCCATGATTTTTTCGGAAACCGAACTGCCACTTTGGAATAGCTTGGCTCACTCTTGGAAGTTTGAGGATGCGTTCTTATGCGTTCTAAGCGCGGGTAGAAGACTAATGGGCCTATATGCATCTACTTCAGTGGGTTGCTTTCCAGGCTTCGGAATCATGCTGATTTCCATTTGCTTGGAAAGTGTCCCAGCCTTAGAGCGCTATTGAGTTTGAGCGTCCTGTTATCAAGGAGGTTCTCACCAGGCGATTTTTAGGTTTGAGCTTTTTGATTTGAGTTACTACCTCTTCCAAAGTAATAGGGTTTGTGGGAAGGGCCATTTGAAAAGGTTGGTTCAAGAGTGTTTGCACCCTGTTTCGGTGTTCTGCCGGAGTAAGATTTAGTGGCTTAAATCTATCCTCTAAGCTGCTTGCAAAGATATCGGCCTTCTCCTGACTGGAGCCGCACCAACCACCAGCCGGATTTCTGACGGGAGCCTTTGGAATAACTTGTCTTTTAGATTATGCGTGAGCTTCCACAGTGAGTAGTTAGTCTACTCTACTGCGTCTACTCTGGGTAGGAGAATTTCTGCTTCCCGGTGTAGCAAGTGTCGCAGCCACGTGAATTTTGTCCATGCACATCACTATAGCATCTTCGATGTCTTCTGGATAATTTATGTCCATGTTTAGTTTAATGCTTCTGTCTAGGACATTCCTAAATGTTACGACAGAGGAGCCGGGAGCTAGTAAGGATTTCTTTCTGCATTTATATTGGGGAGTGTGGCTTAATGTTGCTACTAGAGGTAGGTGATCAGAAGATAGATCGTATTTTGTTTTAATTGAAAGTTTATTTATTGGCACCCCTTTTACGATAAAAAAGTCCAAAGCTGTTGGCGTCAGTCTAGTGTTAGATGAGTAAAAGGTATGTTCACCTGTAGCTAGAACTAGTTATGATGGCCTCTTGTAGTCGTTTTCCTCGACTGCATGCCCTTAGGTTGCCCCACCATTGGTGCTTAGCATTGGTAACCCCTTCCTGCTATACACTTGGGGCCCAATGTGATTAGTAGCTGATCAAAGTCGTTTTTAGTCCAACGCTTATTTGGAGGAAGATACAGAGAATCTATTTTGATGATACCACCACTCGTTGGTAGAATGAGACTGGTGACTTGTAAATCTGTGCGCATTGTTGATTTATTTTGACTATGGCGAATATTGGCTTTGATGAAGATTACAGAACCGTCTTTTGCGGTGTTACTTGGATGATTGGCATAATATTGTTCATAGCCAGGAGTGTATACTTTTAGTCCAGGGCGCATATGAGTTTCAGTAGAAAAGTCGAAGTTCTTCATTCTTCTGTACTAATCCTCTTGCGTTCCATAATCCGATTTTTAAGTTTAAGACTATAATTTTTTAGAAATCAGAACGTGGACTTGATCACGAAAAGCTTTGTTGGACTCAATCGTTTCCATGACTAATTTAAAAAGTTGATCCAATCTGGCGTTAATGTCCAAGACTGCCTTCTCGAAAGTGGCAAGGTTCCTGTTAGAGTTGTATTGCTCCCCAGTATTTAGAGTGATTGTGTTCTTAGCAGGAACGCGGTAGTTGTTTTCAGCTTGAGTTTTTGTTATGTCAGCATAGGAGACTCCATTTCTGACAGCGGACGACGACGCGTATTGTACATGGCGGGATTTGCTATGCGACACTCAAAGCTCTACCAATTCGAGCAATTATCTTCGTATGCTCGATCTTCAACGCTATGCTACGGGTCCAGTTTTTCCCAAGACAGTGGAAAATTGCGGCTATCCATATTATTCATAAGCCAGGCAAACCGGAAGAGGACCCGGAGTCATACCGGCCAATAAGTCTGCTGCCATCAATTTCTAAGGTGTGGGAGAGGCTTATTGCCAAGCGTATCAGTTTAGTCATAAGTCAAACTAACATCATGCCGGAACATCAGTTCGGCTTCCGAGTGGGTCATAGCTCCGTAGAACAGGTTCACAGACTGGTACAACATATACTGCAGGCGTTTGATGACCTTGAATATTGCAATGCAGTCTTTATCGATATGCAGCAAGCATTCGATAGGATCTGGCTTATTGGACTATTATCCAAAATAAAAAGTCTGTTGCCAGCACCTTACTTTGGCCTCCTGCGGTCATAACTGGATGGACGGAAGTTTATGGTCAGATACAGGGTTGCCTACATTGCTCCCTGCCAAATGTTAGCTGGAGTTCCGCAGGGCAGCGTCCTTGGCCCGCTGCTCTGTTCTTTATATACTGCTGACCTACCTAGACCTACCTACGAGAATATGCAATACCCCTCTAAGGCTATCATTGCGATTTACGCCGATGATATTGCGGTTCTTTACAGATCCAAATGCCGTATCGAAGCTGCAAATGGTTTGCAAGGATACCTTCAAACTTGATCAGCGTGGAGTAGAAGGTGCAACATGAAGGTGTGACATTGGAAAAGCCATCTCAAGCGAAATACCTCGGCATAACCTTAGATAAGCGCCATACTTTTGGGCCTCACATAAAAACAATAACCAAAACATGTTGCCAAGGAATGCAGCAACTAAGATGGCTGATATATAAAAGGAGCACTATGTCGCTAAGAGCCAAAAGAGCTGTATACGTGCACTGTATAGCTCCAATTTGTCTGTACGGAGTGCAGATCTGGGGGATTGTTGCCAAATCCAACCATAAGCGGCTACAAGTAATGCAGAACCGAACCCTACGACAGATAACTAACTGTCCTTCGTACGTGCGTGGCTCCACACTTCACCGTGATCTCAACCTACACACTGTGGAAGAACAGATCTGCAGACATTCCAGCAGATACAACGATCGACTTGTTAGACACCGCAGTATACTTGCAAGGAGATTGCTTCCAGCTAGACCGTTAAGGCGACTTAAAAGACTGGGATTTAGCAAGACGATTCATTAATCGTCCAGCCCTTCCACAACCTGCTAGTAAACCTCGTGAGAGGTTTGGTTCATTAAGATTTGTTTTTATATGTGTTGTTAAGATGCTATTTAGAATGTATGGTTTCAACGCTTAATAAAATAATATAATAGTTAAAAAACTCGCTCAGCACACTTTGCACTGGGTTTAATTGTTTTTTTATTTTATTTTTTTTTTTGCACTCGTAGCGGTCACACATTTTGTTTTGGGCTACACACTGACTTTGTTTAATACACAAATTCAGATATCCTTTAATGGTCCTGTCCTTGCAGGACTAATGTAATTTTTATCACTTTTAGTAGCGGTCACACCTCTATGGTGGGCTACCAAGTACTAAGGTACTTTTGTTGATGACTATATATTTAGGACCACCGACTGCTCCAATAACGAATCCACCGTAATTTATTAAGAAAAAAAATATATATAATAACGAATCCACGGTAATTTATTAGATAAAAAAATATAATCTTTATTCAAATAAAATTACAAGTGTGGAAGCGGAGACAATTCACGTCTTATTCGTAGTGCGAAGGAATTAAATCTAATCTTAAGTTGCGAAGCGAACGCTTAGAAAACCTTTTGCTGAGACTTATTTACTTCTTTATGTGTTTAGCTAAAAGGGGGTCTCTTATGTATTTCTATAAATTGAGCGCTCTCTTGAGTGGCTCGCGCATGGATACTGGATAAGCCGAGAACTTGAGCTGCGTAAGCGGTTTTGACCCTTTGGTGGGAATAACGGATTCGGCAGCGGATGTTACTGTTTACATTAGTGCAGGCTGGATTTGTTATTGTCACCAGAATTGGGGTTCTTATCTTATACTTGAATTTATGACTTATGTCCTAAGGCATTGTATGATTTTGTGTATGTTGCTATGTGGTAGTTTTTTTTTTTTTCTAAATTTTATTAATTGGAATTAAAGAAGTTTATTGCTACCTGTTCAAGTTACGGGGTGTGGACTGTCACCCGCTCTCCGCTCCCTCTTACGCTCTCCACTCCCTCTTACGCTCTCCCGCTCTTCACCACAGAGTCTTCGAGGAGTCTCCGCTGCGCTTGGGAGAACCCAACTCATTAGAATAAGCTTTAGTGTAAAACTAACCACGAACAATAAAACATACGCCCGGTCGCGCCCCCGCTATTTCTACAAGTCTTCGAGTGTTTTTTCGAGTGTTCTATTTTCAGCAAAGTAGGAATTTTCCAGGACCAGCAAACCCCAGCATCCTAACATTTTGGTCCTTCGAGCCGGATATCCTGGATTTTTCAAGTTTGTCCTTCAGCGACCAACTTATAAGATAAGTACGAAATCTCCATTCCTTTTTATTGCCGGTCTGCAGCAAAAGGTTCGAACATCAAATTTCGTTCAATTTGCTGTCAGATTTATTGTCAGATCTAACGGATTTCTCCGACAAAAGGCAATTAAAGGAAATTACTTATCCATTTTCACGGGCGCCGCCATATTACCCATCGTTCTAAAATTCTAAGTCCCATTTTCCGAATATATTTAAATATTCATCGAGTCCGAACAGTGCAAAATTCCAAATGTGGAAAAGTGAAATTAATTTGTGCCAAGTGAAAATTTCTAAAGTCCAAAGCTCTGCCAAAAGTGGCAAACATTCCGTTCTCGTTTCACTGTGTCCAACGCAAGCCAAATTCTTTTCAACACATTTTTATGCCTTAACTCCGCAGTCCGCTTAATACAATTTGCTCTGCTATACATACAAACAACAAACAAACAACACATACTCGCTGGCCATTCCAAGGAAAATATTAATTAAATATTTTCCCGCCATTTACCCATATACATTGCATGCATTACATCTCCATATACATACATATACATATACATTTCCATATACATACATATACATATACATCTCCATATACATTACATATAGTACCGACATGCATTGCGCAGATTATTACCAAAGTTTAAATTGCCTGTGTCCCAAGTGCCGAAGCGTAAAAGGCGTATAACCAAAGTCTACCAAAGTTTAGATTGTTTCCCGTCGGCAAATCCAAACCACCAATAAAATTTATTCCAATAGTTATGCTATTAAACTGATTTGGCAAATTTTTTTTTTTTTTCCAAAGACAAGTTAGTATGGACAATAGTTATGTGCTATTGATGGGGTCGTGTTAAAACAGTATACGAAATATTTAAGCCATACGTCCCAATCAGTTTTATCAACCGATATGTATGAACGTATATATTCATTGAAAGTTCGGTGACTTCTTTCGACTGTTCCAACTGTCTGGTGATGGTGTGCAGTTTATGTTATTTTTTTTAAAGTTAGATATTTGCACAAGTCATTTATAACTGAATTCTTATATTCTGTTCCCATGTCCGTAATGAACGTCTTCATTGGACCGTACTTTAGAATAAAAGATTCATAAATTGCTTTAGGCACAGTATTTGCGCTTTTGTTTGCAACTGGTATGGCAACTAGATATTTAGTTAAATCACATATTAGTGTGATTGCATATTCATTGCCATTTCCTGATTTTGGTAGCGGACCTATAGTGTCCACTATCACCCTGTCGAAACCTTTTATTGGGGTCTCTGTTATTGTTAAAGGAGTTATTGTATTTCTTGTCACTTTTGATTTTTGGCATTTCTGACATTTTTTAATGTATTCAGTTATATCTTTAGACATACCTTTCCAGTAATAGTATCTTTTGACCTTGGCGAAGGTTTTTGTGATGCCTGTGTGACCTCCTTGTATTGGATCGTCATGAAATGTAAACAATATAGCTTCTTTTTCTTTTAATTTTTCTATTAGGGTCACCGGGTTGAGTAGCGCTACTCTCAATGAATTTAATATTTTATTGCCCATTATTTTGAAATTATCAATTGAAACATGTTCAAAGATATTTTCCCACGGTGCCCCTTTGAGTTGGCTGATTTTATTTATACCGGCTTTCATTTCAAGCCTTTGGAAAAAAATGACCTAAATCAAGTATTCCATTAGTATATAAATCGCTAACATCATATCTTGCAATAATTTTCTTACCATGTTTAAAGAAACATAGCTTATTTTTTATCTGCAAGGTCACTACTTTACGTAATTCGTCATTTTTGATGACATCATATACGTTGGGCTTTGAAGCTTTTGCTATAGATTGCTTAGGCAATTCTATTTCTTTATCTCCTGCGCAGGATTTTTGTCTACTTTGATATCTTGTAGTGACTTTTTTTTATATTTCTGGTCATTTCTTGTAGTTCTTTGATGGTTATTCTTGATAACGCATCAGCTACATAGTTGTCTTTTCCCTTTTGATACTCAACTGTAAAATTATACTCCTCTAATTCAAGTCTCATACGAGTTAGTTTAGAGCTCGGATTTATCATAGAGAACAGGTATGTAAGTGGTCTGTGGTCTGTTTTGACAGTGAAATGTCTACCATAAATATATGGTCTGAAATGAGTTATTGCCAATGAATTGCTGCCAATTCTTGTTCTGTTGTGCTTTTATTACTTTCACCCTTTGTAAACGCTCTTGATGCATATGCCACTGGAAGTTGGAGACCTTTTTTGCATTGAGTTAACACTGCTCCACAAGCTTGCTTACTTGCATCCGTTATTATGCAAAATTCTTTGCTGAAATTTGGGTATTGTAATAAATTGGGATTAACTAGTGCCGATTTGAGATGTTCGAAGCCATGCTGGCATTCAGCCGTCCATTCGAATTTTACATCTTTTTTACATAATCTTGTTATGTGACGAGAATATTCGGCAAAATTTTTGATTTTTTATAGTAATTGCAAAATGCAATAAATCGTCTAGCACTGTCCGCATCGTGTGGGACTGGATAATTTTTGATGACGTCATACTTTTTGTCATCTGGCAAGATTCCTTTATCTGTGCATTTGTGTCCCAAAAATGTGACTTCATGCATGAAAAATGAACATTTTTCTGGATGTAGCTTTAGGTTGTATTTCCTTCATTTCTCAAAAACATGAGTCAAGTTTTTAACCATATGTTTTTCGGAACAACCAATAACTATTAAATCATCCATATACAGAAATGCTTGAGAAGGTTAAAGTCCAGAGAAAGCTATAGTCATCATTCTCTGAAAAGAATTTGGTGCTATTTTTAGACCGAATGGTAATCGCGTGAAGCGATATGAGCCATTGCTCGTTGAAAAAGACGTTACATCTCTTGAACTTTCTTCGAGTTCAATTTGATGAAAACCTGACATTAAGTCTAGGCATGAAAAATACTTTGCTCTACCTAGTTGATCTAAAATATCATCAATTCTAGGGAGTGGGAATTTATCGGACAACAATTTTTTATTAATTTGACGATAGTCAATTACTAATCGCCATTTTTTCTTGTCAGAACCAGCAAGAGATTTCTTTGGAACTAACAAAAGTGGGCTGTTATTTGGGGACACAGACGGTTCGACTATTTTGTTATCAATTAATTTTTCTACCTGTACTTGAATTTCGTCAAGTTGACTATGAGGATTTCTATAATTTTTAATATATACTGGCTCACCATCTGTCAATCATAGCTTTTGTTTGTAGAAATTATTTGTTGTGATTGATTCGGTTTCAAGTCCGAATACATCGCTATACTTGGTGCATAAATCTGTTAGTGTAGATTTGAATTGTGGTGGAAAATTTTGTGTTAATTGAGACATGACAGTTTTTTCTCTTGCTTCAGGATTGGTTTGAACTATGTCATAGTTCGAAAGTGATTCATATTGTAGATCTTTTATATTTACTATTTGATCTTTATTATTTGTATTCAGCAATCGGACAAATGCATTTTTGGTTGTTGCAACTGTGTTTCCAACATAAATGCCTTTTTGAATTTCCTGGTTTTGTATTAAAACACTATCTTCATTTGAGGATAGTTGTATTTTTCGGACACCCTGGGATCTTGCTGGTACAATTATTGAGTTATTGGAACGTATGATATATGGTATTGGGAAATTCAAATTATTTGGTCTCATCTTGAGCCAATCTTCTGTTTGATTAAAATCTAATTGACAATTGAATTTCTTTATGAAATCAATTCCTAATATTCCATCACATGGGATTAAGAAATGTGAATCTACTATATGAAAATCGTGTGGAATTATGTAATTGCCTGTCTGTATCTCAATTGAAGTTAATCCTTTGGATTGAACTAATTCTTGTCCTATTCCTTGAATATTAATTTTATTGTTGCCTTGGATATCATTAAAGATATCAGAATTTTCTTTTAGAAGAGAAATATCTGCACCTGTGTCTATTAAAAAGACAAGTTTTTTATTTGTTTCTACATTGACAAAATTAACAAATATGTTTTGGCTAAGATTAATTGTGTGAACCTTGTGTCTATTTATTGATGAGCAGCTAAAGGGTGTTCGGAGTTTCCCGAGTTATTCTGGGCTACTCTTACATATCCTTGATTATTGTTATTTTGGCCTCGGTTCGAGTTGCCACGGCCTCTAAAGTTTCCTCTATTATTATTGTTATTGGTATTGTTATAACGATGACCGCCTCTGTAATAAGGGCGGCCCCTTGTGTTATAACGACCGCGGTATGTACCGCGCTGAGTATGATTTTGGTAGAACAGAACAGCGTTGGAATGTCCAGTTGCTTCTGTGCAACTGTCTATAAATTTAGATATGGCATCGTTCATACTGTTGAACGTGCCTGCTTGCATGATAACTTTTACTTTATCAATCGAGCAATTCCTCGTCATTGCTTTGACGGCTTGTGTCGTGCTGTATTTGTTTGCAAGTTCTGGTTTCAAACCATCACTTATATAAGCACCTTCTAGAGCTTTTGTTAATTGCTCCACCTCTTGCGTGTAAAGGTTGGCTGTTTTGTTCTTTTGCAGTAGATTTAGTAATTTTGCAGAGAGTACCTCAACAGATTCCCCCTTTACTGTTCGCGAGAGTTTATCTTTAATTTCCTGTATAGTATTTTCTGTGCTAATGAGATTCCTAGCATGACCTTTTAGTTTGGTCTTAATGACATTGACTGCTAAAGTCTCATGTTCTACTTTTATCGAATCTAACAAGTTCAGAGCGTCTTTGAAACTCTGTAGGTTTTCTGCTTTGCCGTCGTACTCAAATAATAGAGACGAGGCTGTTTTTAGGAAATCTACTACTGATTGTGCCATCTTGTCTACTATTTTACTTTCTGTTGGCTTATTTCTTTCCTCAGCAATTATGTCTAGTAATAGTTCAGCTGAGAAATTTAGTGTAATTGGGACGAGTACTTGTAACTTGTGCCTTTGTGACACATATAATATGTTCTCTTTTAATCGAGATATTATATCTTTCACTTGTGTCTGTTGTAATGAAGAAAATTTCGTATTGTGGTCAAGTATTATGACACGAACCTCGTTATATTTTCCTAATAGTGTCTCTAAATGTTTTATCTTTGTATCGTTACTTATTGGTGCACTCTTATTGAGGCACTTAAACGATCTATCAAAGTCTTCCCGCAGTTTCTTGATTTTAGCTATTATATTTAGCCAATCCATCAAGTTAGGAACTGGGGAGTTAATAAAAAGATTTATTTAATAAATTTAATAAAAAGATTTATTTAATTATATTTTATATTTCATTTTATATTTTCATATTTATTTATATGTTCATAACTAGGCTTGTTTTTTTTTCTTTACTTTACTTGGGTGAAATTTGTTTTTTTTTTTTTGCTTTATTTATTGCCTTTCAGCTATCAAACCCTGTCCAAGTCATTAGCTCTGCTTACATATCTTTTCTTAAGGCATTTACTATGCATTTTGTATATTTTATAACATATATTTATCAACATAATTATTGTTATAATAATTAAACAAATTATTATGTAATCCAGGTTTAAAGGAACAACTTCGACCTTGTTGATTACATTGGCAGTGGAGTCCACTGACTTAACATCTACTAGACCCATTTTTGAAAAGAGGCTTTCTCCTAATACAGTATTTTCTATATATATTGGGTCTGGGTAAAATTTACTTATAGAGTTGTCAAATGACATTTACTTATTTTTTATTTATTGATTTTGTTTTTTTTTTTAAATTTTAAAATATCTATTTTTTTTGTTAAGACGCCTTGCGGCGGTGAGAAATTTAAAATTAATTCATCCGTATGAATTTACAGGTTGGTTTCCTACCTAAATTTTCGTTTGGCTTTACAGGCCGAACAATGTTCAATGTTATATAATTAATAATCAATAATTATTAAAAAAAATATGCATCGCAGTGCAATCAGAAAAAAATTTTGCACACAGTGCTATTAAAAAAAATTTTGCGCTCTTTGAAGCGCTGTCGGTTCCCTCTTGTCATTTGTTGTTGGTGATCCACCGTTGTTGTAGTGTGCGGATAGCGCACCACAGTGTGAATACTATTCCCGCGTTGACGTAGTGGGCGGGCTGCACACCACGTTATCATGTGTCAGCTGGGCGTCGCCGGTTTTGGCACGCTGACACGCCCTCGATGACGTAGTGAGCGGGCTGCTCACCACGTGATAATGTCCTCTTGTTAGTGTTGTGTGCCGGTGTTGCAATGCCTGCAAGTGCGTTCACAATGTGGTGTTAACAAGGGTCCCTCGCAGTCCATCGGGCAGCTCTTCTTAAATACCGGTAGGCTTTTTGGCTGGGTAGGTTGAATATTATTAATTTTTGGTATGCATTTTATTTCATTTACTGAGTGAGCGGGTGTGGTTGGGTTTGTTTTATTAAGAAATTTGACGTAGTGGTCTAGCTCGGCTTCTAGTTTTTGAGCTTTCGACCATACTGGCGGTGTAGTGTTCGTATATAATAGCCACTTTAGGTGCGCTATTCTCTTTTTTGCTTTATTTCGAACTCCGCCCCTGTTTTTACCCATCACACTCACACTCTACTCACTCAGATCATTGTTTCTCCGCTCCAGTTGTTTGTTGAAGTTGTTGCGTGGTCAAAAGTTTTTTTCTTTTGCGGAGCGTCGAATGCCGGGCGTGCTGATTTTCTCACATCCAGTGCTTGCTGATGTAAGTTGAAATTTATCACAAGCGGCTTCCTTTTCCTTCTGCTACAGCTTATACGTGTCCTGTCACGGTCGCCATGTTGTAACACCCAGTTGAAAGATTGGTTTTCAGTTTTGAATTTACTTTTTATTGATTTGTAGGAGCAGGGAAGGTCCCGCTCCATTCGAAGTTAATTCGTGAATAATTTGGCGATCTACATACAATGGTTTCTTAGCCTAAGTCGAGGAGCAGCGACCCTTATATGCGATTCCTACATATATATATATTGTCGCCGAGCGACGGTGCTGGAGGAGGGGTGCTATAGGCACACATATTAGCGGTCAGCGCTTGGCCAGCGTGAGTACTGCTGATCATGCAATTTTGGTATGTTGCCCTCGACATACGCTTGGGCTGAACTGTTTATGTACAAATTGCAACAGAGTGCTACAATGTGATTGTATATTATGAATACCGTGGTTAACCGATATGTGTGCATACTACAACTGTGTGCAGTCGACACCACAGGAATCTGGGGCGGCCTTGAAGGTACTGCAAAGTACTGTTCAAGGTTGCTTGACTGCCTTAGAACTGTCAGGCATCAACACTGAGAACTGGGATTGCCTGCTGGTATAGCTCAAGCTCAAGCTCCCGAAGATAACTCTCTCCTTATGGGAGCAGTCGCTACATAAGAAAGCCGACATCCCGACATGGGGAGAGCTGAACACCTTCCTCACAGAACGTCATCGAACCCTAGAAGCAATCGATGATGTGAGACCGTCCGTACCGACTCAGTCGCATTCCAAAGCGATAAACTCAAGTGGGCCCTCTAGAAAATTAAATTCCTATGAGACGAAAGTGGCTCCAAAATTGAAAAGTTGCGACTTGTGCAACAAGGAGAACCATCCTGTCCGTGTATTTCCGCGGTTTCTCCAAATGTCGGTTGACGACCGGTCAGCCTACATTAAACGGAAGCAGTTATGCTTAAACTGCTTCGCAACGGGACATCAGCTTCGTGAGTGCAAAAGCACTCACAATTGTTTTACTTGCCGTGGCCGGCATCACACTTTGTTGCACCGAAACAACCTCTGTTCCAGCAATTCAAGCCCTTCAAATCCTGCAAGGACAATTTCCGCTAATCAGGCCAATTTCGTTCCAAATGAGCAAGCCGGTGTTCAAAATTATTTCGCCACGGGCTCAAGAGCTATCCTTCTTGGCACTGCCATAATCAATATCTCCCATCTTGGCACTAACTTTAAGGCACGCGCCCTGATCGACTCCGGATCAGAAGCGACATTCATAACCGAGCGACTGTTCAATCTAATTAGATTGCCATTCCAGGTGGTTCAAGCCCAAGTCTCGGGCTTAAACCAAACAGTATCTGCTCAGTCCAAGAAGCTCTGCAGTTTCACCATCCGATCTCCGACTAGGCCCGCGTTGCAGTTGGAGACGACGGCCTATGTCCTCCCTCAACTAGCCGGAAATCTGCCTTCCTACCCAATTCCGAAAAATTTCCTTCGGTATCTTCCCGATTTTCCACTGGCGGATCCAAAATTCTATGAGAGCGCACAAATAGATGTCCTTATCGGAGCCGACATCCTGCCTTCGGTGCTTGTGAGTGGAGCAAAAACCAACATCTGTGGCTCTCTCTTGGGGCAAGAGACCATTTTCGGCTGGGTACTAACTGGGCCAGTGTCAGCCTCAGCCCAAAGCAGAATTTCCTCTTTTTCGACACAGATCTCCCACGCGTACGATGGATGATTCACTGGACAAACTCCTCACAAAATTTTGGGAGGTGGAGGATATACCAACAAAGTTGGTAAAAGAATCCGATTCCATGTGCGAGAAGAATTTCCTTCAAACGACCACGAGAAACGAGTGCGGCAAATATGTCGTTACTCTGCCTTTTCGCGACCCAGAACATATCGGTTCCGGGCTAGGGCATTCTAGGTTTTTCGCGTTGGCTCAGTTCTTAAGAAATGAGCAGCGTCTAAAAAGAGATGAGGCCTTGAAAGCGAGATACGATTCGGTGATCCAGGAATATCTCGACTTAAAGCACATGCGACAAGTTCTTCCTACGCATGATTGCAACGCCTATTATATGCCACATCACGCCGTCTTAAAACCGGAGAGCGTAACTACTACACTCCGTGTAGTATTCAATGCCTCCAGCCCTTCATCGAATGGTACCAGTTTAAATGATATCCTTCATGCTGGCCCTGTCTTACAGTCCGACTTGACCATTCAAATTCTGAAGTGGCGCTATTTCCGATACGTGTTCAACGCCGATATCGAGAAAATGTATCGGCAGATCTGGGTAGATCCGAGACACACTCCATTCCAGCGAATACTTTTCCGTAACAATAGAGGGGAAATCAGAGATTTCGAACTGAGAACAGTAACCTTTGGAGTCAATTGCGCGCCTTTCCTGGCCATCCGAGTATTGCAGCAGCTAGCAGCTGACGTAGAACTCAGCCATCCAAAAGCTAGCAATGTCATTCGAAATTTCATGTAAGTGGATGATGTTCTAGCCGGAGCGGACTCCACGGAAGAAGCTCAGCTCATGGTGCAAGACCTCCGAGACGCTCTGAATTCCGCCGGATTTCCATTGAGGAAATGGACCTCCAACCAAAAGGAAGTTTTAGCGGCCACTCAGAGCAACCATCTTTTAAATACTGATTTTCTCGAGATCGATGCAGAAAGTACTGCCAAAACCCTCGGTATTCGCTGGAAAGCAACCTCCGACGAATTCATCTTCGTCCAGAGTTGGCTATCGAAACGTCCTTTACAAAACGCCAAGTCCTGTCCCAAATTGCCAAATTGTTAGACCCTGCCGGCTGGTTTGCGCCGTTTATCGTTCGAGCCAAAATTTTCATGCAGGAGATTTGGCTGCAGGAGCTTGGGTGGGACGAAAACATTCCAAATGAGCTTTTTCAGCGATGGCTTAATTTTCTTCAAAGTTATTCAGTGTTAGAGCAGATACGCATTCCACGCTGGCTATCGTTTCGTCCAGATTTCAAGGTCGAGCATCATGGCTTTTGCGATGCGTCGCAAAAGGCTTATGGGGCGGCCATATATGTCCGCGTAGAAGTGGGCAGCACCATTATGGTGCAACTCCTAACCGCGAAAACCCGGGTAGCACCAGTCAAAACGGTTTCGCTCCCAAGACTGGAGCTGTGCGGAGCGTTATTGCTTTCCGAAATGGCTGCAGCCATCATTCCGCAGATGCCTACGATTAACTCCGAACTTTACTGTTGGACGGACTCCACGATAGTGCTTGCATGGTTAAGCAAGCCAGCGTGCCAGTCGACCACATTTGTAGCCAATAGGGTGACGAAGATCGCCCAGGCCACAAAAACAGAGAATTGGTCTCATGTTCAATCTGAGCATAATCCAGCAGACCTGGCAAGTAGAGGAGTTTCCCTCCAAGATCTAGCCGATAGCCACTTATGGTGGGACGGACCGACTTGGTTCCAAAATCCACGCAACCAATTGCCAACTCAGGTCGACAACGCTCCGGTGACCGACCTGGAGAAGCTCCTTCTGAAGAGTTGTTGGCACGTTTCTCCAAGCTAGAGAAAGCTCTACGAGTCCTTGCTTATGTTTATCGCTTAATTCAGCGGTGCAGGGAGCAGACATCTCCATCCGATGTGCATCTACTGGCCACTGAAATCGCCGCCGCCGAGCGGTTCCTAATTTCGAACACTCAGCGCAGAGAATTCCCTGTGGAATATCACTGCCTAAGTGAAAAGCGTCCAGTGCCAAGTTCAAGTGCCATCCTAAGCATGAACCCGTTTCTAGATCCGCAAGGACTGATCAGGGCATGCGGCCGTGTGGCGGCTTCCGAAAGCCTTCAATACAATGAACGCCATCCAGTGATTCTTCAGTATAACTGCCTGCTTTCTCGCCTCCTTGCGAATTTCACGCATCGCATAACTCTCCATGGTGGTAACCAGTTAATGGTGCGCCTCATCCGGTCGAAATACTGGATTCCGAGAATTAAGAACCTGATGAAAGCAGTGGTAAATTCGTGCAAAGTATGTGTGATCCACAAAAAGCGGTTGCAAAGCCAATTGATGGGTGTCCTGCCCAAAGAAAGAGCATCGTTCTCCCGACCATTCACGTATACTGGCATGGATTACGCCGGTCCGTTCGATATAAAGAACTATACGGGAAGAGCATGTCTTATTACAAAGGGGTATGTGTTAGTTTTTGTTTGTTTCTCCACCAAGGCCATCCACTTAGAGCCTAAATCTGACTTAACGACCGAAAAGTTTCTTGCCGCTTTCTCTCGTTTTGTATCCAGAAGAGGGTGTCCACGTCAAGTCCAGTCAGACAATGACAAAACCTTTGTTGGCGCTGCCACCCTGCTTTCCCGCGATTTCCTTCAAGCCGTAAAAGAGTCGGTGACGAATGCCTATATTCATCAAGAGATGCAATGGCAATTTATTCCTCCGGGAGCACCCCATATGGGAGGCCTTTGGGAAGCAGGCGTAAAAAGTTTTAAGACGCTATTTTACAAATGCACTGCCACACGAAAATACACGTTCGAAGAGCTCTCCACGCTCTTGACAAAAATAGAAGCGTGCCTTAACTCCAGGCCGCTCTCTCCTATGTCTGAGGATCCGACAGATTTGCTGGCTCTGACGCCAGGTCACTTCCTTGTCGGGGGACCCCTTATGTCCACGGTGGAACCCGAAGTAAAGGGGGAAACGAAGTCAATTCTTAATCGGTGGCAGCATTTGAAAGCTCTCCATCAGCAGTTCCGTGTGCGATGGACAGAAGAGTACCTCAAAGAACTCCAAAAGCGCTCTAAATGGCAGGCCCCGTCCAAAAATCTCCTCATCGATGACATGGTCGTCATCAAGGACGACAACTTACCCTCTAATGAGTGGCGGCTCGGCAGAATTGAGTCTGTTTTCCCAGGAGCCGACGGCAACGTCCGTGTAGTAAATATCCGTACTGCACGTGGAGTTATTAAACGTCCAGTGGCAAAAGTGGTGCTTTTGCCGACGGAGTCTTCCGAATCTCCACAATATTAGGCGCTCTTCTCGTCCTTAGTTGTAGTTCACTAGCACTAATCATCTATTTTTTCATTTCGTTTTCGATCTCCTTTCGACATTCGACTACGCGCAGCATGGCCCCTCGTCAACAAAACGCACGCAGTGCTCGTGCCGTGGAGAGCAGACGTACCCGAGGTATTCAATCCTACCGATGCCGAGTCTGCCGCGGTATCCATCCTCTTCGGAAGTGCGCGAGGTTCCTAAAGCTCAGCGCGGAAAAGCTTTTGCGAGCAGTCCTCATTAACAAATACTGCGCCAATTGCATCGCCCACGAGCATTCCACGGGAGACTGCCGAAGCGGTGATCGTTGCAAGAAGTGCGACCGATCCCACCACACGCTGCTCCACATGCACGAGCAGGTTAGCTCGTTGTCGCGGTCGCGAGCGCGCTCGCGTCTCCAACCGGTGCCAACCCGGCAAGCAGCTTCGGCCTCGTCCCAACGTTCCCGCCGGCACAATCCGCCAACTCAGCGTACGAGTTCATCGCCACGACGCCCGGAATCGACGACGCCAGGCCCAACGCTCTCGTCGCTGCTGCAACGCCACAGCGTGAACATCCTTCCCACAGCGCTGGTCAAGTTGGAGACCGGGACGAAGACCTTCGAGACCGCAGCACTTATCGATCCGTGCAGCCCCATGAGCTGCATCGACGCTTCGTTGGCGTCAGCCTTTAAGCTTCCGATGACCAATGTTGGCGACGAGAAGGTCTGCACGACGACGATTCGCTCCAGGATCGACGCGAACACGAAGCTGGAGGTCGTGCTCAAGATCGAGCCCAGGGTGCGGATCCGCACACCTGTCCGGGCATTAAGCGACACCGTAGTGTCCAAGTACCGGGACATCATGCTGGCTGATGACGAGTTCCATCGGCCTGCTACCGTATCCATGGTCTTAGGAGCAGACATTTATCCTAAGGTTATCCAATCCGGATTTCTGACCTTCGACGAGGGAATGCCGGTCGCTCAAAAGACCGTGTTTGGGTGGATCGTGTCCAGTGCCTGCAGCTTGCCGTAGGATGGCTATGTTGCAACCCCAGTTATTGCAAGGGGGGCGGATTGTTCAAGTTACGGGGTTTGGACTGTCACCCGCTCTCCGCTCTCTCTTACGCTCTCCACTCCCTCTTACGCTCTCCCGCTCTTCACCACAGAGTCTTCGAGGTGTCTCCGCTGCGCTTGGGAGAACCCAACTCATTAGAATAAGCTTTAGTGTAAAAATAACCACGAACAATAAAACATACGCCCGGTCGCGCCCGCGCTGTTTCTACAAGTCTTCGAGTATTTTTTCGAGTGTTCTATTTTCAGCAAACTAGGAATTTTCCAGGACCAGAAAATCAAATCAAATTTTTTCCATGAACATCACTATAGCATCTTCGATGTCTTCTGGATAATTTATGTCCATGTTTAGGTTAATGCTTCAGTTTAGGACATTCCTAAATGTTACGACAGAGGAGCCGGGAGCTAGTAAGGATTTCTTTCTGCATTTATATTGAGGAGTGTGGCTTAATGTTGCTACTATAGGTAGGTGATCAGAAGATAGATCGTATTTTGTTTTAATTGAAAGTTTATTTATTGGCACCCCTTTTACGATAAAAAAGTCCAAAGCTGTTGGCGTCAGTCTAGTGTTTGATGAGTAAAAGGTAAGTTCACCTGTAGCTAGAACTAGTTATGATGTTCTTGTAGTCGTTTTCCTCGACTGCATGCCCTTAGGTTGCCCCACCATTGGTGCTTAGCATTGGAAACCCCTTCCTGCTATACACTTGGGGCCCAATGTGATTAGTAGCTGATCAAAGTCGTTTTTAGTCCAACGCTTATTTGGAGGAAGATACAGAGAAGCTATTTTGATAATACCACCACTCGTTGGTACATTGAGACTGGTGACTTGTAAATCTGTGCGCATTGTTGATTTATTTTGACTATGGCGAATATTGGCTTTGATGAAGATTGCAGAACCGTCTTTTGCGGTGTTACTTGGATGATTGACATAATATTGTTCATAGCCAGGAGTGTATACTTTTAGTCCAGGGCGCATATGAGTTTCAGTAATTAGCATGATGTCTATAGAGTGGGCAATAAAAAGAAGTCGAAGTTCTTCATTATTCTGTACTAATCCTCTTGCGTTCCATAATCCGATTTTTAAGTTTAAGACTATAATTTTTTAGAAATCAGAACGTGGACTAGATCACGAAAAGCTTTGTTGGACTCAATCGTTTCCATGACTAATTTAAAAAGTTGATCCAATCTGGCGTTAATGTCCAAGATTGCCTTCTCGAAAGTGGCAAGGTTCCTGTTAGAGTTGTATTGCTCCCCAGTATTAGTGTGATTGTGTCCTTAGCAGGAACGCGGCAGTTGTTTTCAGCTTTAGTTCTTGTTATGTCAGCATAGGAGACTCCATTTCTAACAGCGGACGACGACGCATATTGTACATGGCGGATTTTATTATTTCTGTTAATGGTGTAGTTGGGTGGTCTAGGCCCATTCTATTCTATTCTGACTTTGCAGCCTTTAAAACTGGCAGGGTGATTCTCCATGCAGTTTGCACATACGTGTTGATTGTTTAGGTGTGTCTCACATGATTTAGAACCGGTAGGATGCTCACCCGCACAATTCCCGCAAACTGGGCTTAAATGACAGCGATTGCGGGTGTGTCCAAAATTTTGGCAATTGTAACATTGAGCTATGTCCTAGTTGCGAGTAGCCTTCTCCACTATAACCCTGTGCCTTCCAATACGGCTTACTTTAAGAGACTCGGCCACATTCGGAGTCGGCTTAAGATTTACAAAGAACAGATTTTGTCTAGTTTGTGCGATAATGGTTTCTTCATCGTCATTTCCAACTGCCATGATTTTATTCCAGCCAGGCTTTGTCTGTGAAGCAGCGCTCTATTTCTTCTTTTGGGACAGTTGAGTGTATGTTCTTCACCACCAGCCTATATGGTTTTTCCTCACGCAGTTGATGATGCCAAAACTGTTAAACTGTTAACATTAGGAACACATATTGGAGGAGGTTTTGGAGCTGCCGTTTGATGCGGCTGGTCAATCTAAGTTGTCAGCGCTAAATTCAATTGATTCCTCATTAGTCTCCATATATTCGGTAAGGCTAATTTTTTTCAGCTAAAGGTGCGAAACGGTTGATGCGCAGACTAGTTGAGGGCGAAGCTTGTTTTGTTTTTCCCATATACGCTCAGGAAATGGTTTCTTTGCTTTTTTTCAATATTGTAGGATCTTTTCCAGAATCGGTAGGGTTTCGCTTCCTGCGTCCTGCGGGTCTGAGACGAGTACCCCAGACGGGGAACCTCTGGTGAAGTAGTATAACCTGTGGACATACTTATTACAGAGGAATTAAGTGAAGCAGTTCTAGTCGAAGCCGTACTTGTCGGAGCAGTACTTATCGAAGCTCCCACAGTGTACGTTGTTGTTGTTGAACAAACAAGAGAAGTGGTAACTGTATTTGTTACTGTTAAAGCAGAGCTGGTTTTACCAAGACTTGCTTTAGAAAGGCCAAAAGAATCGTATTGCCTTGAGGCAATCATGGCTCGTATCTCTGCTGGAGTATGTTCAGCGATTTTCTTCATCTTCTCGAATCGGTTCAGCTCTTCCGAGACCGCTGGACTAGAAGGTGTGTTTTTATCCATTTTTTTTTTTTTTTTTTTAGAATTTTTTTATTTATTGAATCTTCTTGTATAAGAACTAACAATAAGTTTAAAAATCTTAACTATAACAAGTATTTTTTGAACAGTGTTATTATTTTTCCAACTGTTCTATGATTAAACGGCCCTAATAATTTATTCGCTGGGTTGGTAGATCCTTTCGCCGGAGACGGGAACGGCTGCTGAGCTGGATTAGACCTCGCGCTAGGTGGTTGGGGTGCGTGTAAAGCTTGCTATGGTATTTTTCCTTAAGTTCCGTGATTGCGTAACTGATGGGATATTTAGGTCTCTTTGGATGTTTTCACTCCGAACGTACCACGGTGCCCCAGTGATGGTTCTCAGAATCTTTGATTGTGCTCGCTGTATGATGTCAATATTGCTGTTGCTGGCATTGCCCCATAACTGTGAGCCATAGGTCCAGATAGGTTTCAATATAGAATTGTAGAGCAAGACCTTGTGATCTATGCTGAGCAGAGAACCAGAGTTGATGAGCCAGTGTAAGTTGTTGGCTTTGAGTTTAAGTTGGGTTTTTTTGGCTTCAATGTGCCTGCGCCATGTGAGTCTTCTGTCAAGGTGTACTCCTAGGTACGCTACCTCATCTGCTTTCGGGAGTGGTATGTTGTTCAACAAGAGCGGAGGACAGTCTTGTCTGTTTAGCGTAAACGTCACGTGCTTGCATTTTTGCTCGTTTACTTTTATTCGCCAGTCAGAGAGCCACTTCTCAATGTCGATGAGGTACAGTGCCAACTGTGCTGTAGCTTGGATAGGGGACCTTGAACGGCTAAGGATAGCTGTATCGTCGGCAAATGTGGATACCGTTAAGCGACTATTTGTAGGGATGTCGGCTGTATAGATTAGGTATAAGGTTGGTCCAAGAACGCTGCCTTGGGGGACTCCAGCCTCAATTGTATGATCAGTGGAAGTGGCAGTGTTGCACCGTACTGCAAACTTTCTGTCATAGAGGTAAGACTTTAGAAGTTTGTGTGTGCTTTCGGGTAGGGATGTTTTGATTTTAAACATTAGGCCGTCGAGCCAGACTCTGTCGAATGCTTGGGATACGTCTAAAAATACTGCTGTACAGTATTCGCGATATTCAAATGCAGTTCTTATTTCCGTTGTAATACGATTCACCTGTTCAATGGTTCCATGGCTTTCGCGAAATCCAAATTGGTGGGCTGGGATTATATTGTGGTATATCAGATGTTGATTAAGACGGATCAGCAGGCATTTTTCGAATAGTTTCGAAATACATGAGAGTAGACTTATTGGTCTGTAAGATGAAGCGACTGTGTGGTTCTTACCAGGCTTTGGAATCATTATGATAATCGACCTCTTCCATCGTTGTGGAAAGTAACCAAGTTTGGTGATGGCATTAAAGATCTTGGTTATGTAGCGAACTGCAGAATGTGGCAGCTGGATGATCATTTCCGGTGTTACAAGGTCGCAGCCGGGGGATTTTTTCGGGCTGAGATTGTCTTTGATTATTTTAGTTACTTCTTTAGGACGAAACACAATTGGGGTGTGTTGCTGGTGGCGGTTTACGGGATAGGACGGTAGCGCGAATGTGCTAGTAGCCTGGTTTGGCGTGAACACATTTTGTAGGTGAGCGGCAAATGTGGTGGCTCTGTCTTCATCACTACGGGCCCAGCCACCTGAGGAATTCCTTATCGGCAAAACGGTTTCAGTCGGTGGGCGAAGAGTTAAGTGGGCTCGCCACAGTGACTTTTGTTTTGTGCCTGTCGGTGTGAGTTGCTCTATGTATCGGCGCTGATCGTCGTCCTCTTCTTGTTTCAGAGCGTTGGCCAGTTTCCGTGTGGCTACTTTTAGCTTTTGTTTTGCAGTCGGGGATCTGGAAGATTGCCATTCTCTGCGTAAGCGTCGTTTTACGTGGACGAGTTGCTCGATTTGTACGTTGGTCTTTTTTGAATTAATTGTATTATTTGTTATTTTGGGTGTTGCAGTAAGAGCTGCTGCAGTAAGGATGGATTGCAATGCACACGTGTAGCTCTCTATATCAGATTCAGTATTGAGTTTTGGGCTTAGCTCAATATGTGAACTTATATATTTTTTATACCTGAGCCAGTTGGTTTTGTGAGAAGTCAATCTGAATGGTGGTTTCACGTTTTCTGCGTACCGGCGGAGGTGAATTAGTACAGGCGAGTGATCAGATGACAGATCCGGCAGACATTTAGCTTTAACCAAACTGCGGGAAATATTTTTCGTAACTGCGAAGTCGATCAGGTCAGGCAACTTATTGAGGTCTGATGGCCAGTATGTAGGACTCCCGGGGGAAACATGGTCAAGTTTATTAGTGGCTTTTATTATGGTCTTATAAAGCTGTTTTCCTTTTGGGTTCACAAGTCGCGATCCCCAGTGAGTATGTTTAGCGTTGAAAATTGAATTGAAAATTGTATTTGCTTGTGAGATGAGTTTCCGAAAGAAGCATTACGTCGATATGCTTCTCATGTAGGAATTGAGCTAGCTCAAGTTTGCGCTGTGAGACGCCATTGGCGTTCCACGTAGCTATGCGTAAGGTAGCCATTATTTATTTGATTGTTGGGCTACAAGCATTTATATCAAAAGGTTTTGATTACGCATCATGTCTTGAATGGTGGTCTTCATAAATGTCATAAATTCAATCATGCTCTGTTGTAAGGCTTGCATCATAGCTTCAGTTTTTGTTTCCTGCTGCGCAGCTGGGTTATAGTTTTGTTGTGTGTCTAATTTTGTGTGCACTTCATGTGGAGTTCGGGAACTTTGGGTTGGAGGCGTCATACCTGATTTTAAAACGTTTGCAAATGTTGTCTTGTTAGTGTTGGATGTAGGCCAGGGAGCGGAACTTGCTGCTTTCGAGAAAATTACTTCAGGATTTGTCTCTGATGGTATCAGCGTAGCTGTTCCTTGGTGTGCCCGCGCCGTGTTCATTCTTTTGTGAAGACGGATTTTCAGCTCTTTGTAGATTGGACAGCCTCTGTAGTTTGCTGTGTGGTTGCCCCCACAGTTATTGCATTTTTTCTCGCATGCATTTTTTTTGTTAGTTTGACACTGTTTGGAGTCGTGGAGATCTCCACAGACTACGCACACCGGGCGAAGTGTACAATACGACCTCGTGTGGCCATACTCTTGGCAGTTTGTACATTGTACAGGATCGTTACGTTTGTGCGGCTCTTCTACCGTGATCCTACGGTGCAGAAGGAGCTGGAGTTTGTAAATTGGGTGAACCTCGTTTTTTCTAGGAGGCTTGTTTTCTGGTTCAAGCTCAATCTTGAAGAGTGGTTGGGGCTGCCTGTTTCTGTTTTTGATATTGAACACGCTTTTGGCGTAAAATCCCTTTTCCTTTAGCGCCTCAGTTATCTCTTCGGGCGTAACATCAGACTCAATGCCCTTCAGGACTACTTGCATTTGCATTTATCCATTTAATAACTAAATTTTCAACTCGGAAAAAATAGAAATCATTTTCTTATCTCACGACGGCTCTCAAAACGAAAACGTAAACAAAAAAGCTGGGTCGACCTGGCAGACTGGAATGGACCGCTACATTACAATAAAGCGAAAGCTCAGCCCGGAAAATTCAGATTTGGAAAACAAGCCGAAAAATAGCCCCTGCAAATACCAACAGATTTGCCTTGCTGGTAGATACCGCTGAGGACGTGCCGCTGGGATCCGTTGATATCGAACCGAAGAAAACAAAACCTCCGCCAATATACATCCGCGAGAAGAGCACAAGCGGTTTTGTAAATACTTTGATTGGCCTTATTGGAAAAGATAGCTTTCATATAATTCCCCTCGTAAGAGGTACTATCAATGAAATCAAACTTCAGACGAAAACGGAGGACAACTACAGAAAAGTCACAAACTATTTTACCGCACAAAAAATAGGCTTCTACACCTACCAGCTTAAAAGCAGCAAGGGCCTGCAAGTAGTCCTGAAGTGCATTGAGTCTGATGTTACGCCCGAAGAGATAACTGAGGCGCTAAAGGAAAAGGGATTTTACGCCAAAAGCGTGTTCAATATTAAAAACAGAAACTGGCAGCCCCAACCACTCTTCAAGATTGAGCTTGAACCAGAAAACAAGCCTCCTAGAAAAATCGAGGTTCACCCAATTTACAAACTCCAGCTCCTTCTGCACCGTAGGATCACGGTAGAAGAGCCGCACAAACGTAACGCTCCTGTACAATGTACAAACTGCCAAGAGTATGGCCACACGAGGTCGTATTGTACACTTCGCCCGGTGTGCGTAGTCTGTGGAGATCTCCACGACTCCAAACAGTTTCAAACTAACAAAAAAAATGCATGCGAGAAAAAATGCAATAACTGTGGGGGCAATCACACAGCAAGCTACAGAGGCTGTCCAATCTACAAAGAGCTGAAAATCCGTCTTCACAAAAGAAGGAACACGGCGCGGGCACACCAAGGAACAGCTACGCTGATACCATCAGAGACAAATCCTGAAGTAATTTTCTCGAAAGCAGCAAGATTCGCTCCCTGGCCTACATCCAACACTAACAAGACAACATTTGCAAACGTTTTAAAATCAGGTATGACGCCTCCAACCCAAAATTCCCGAACTCCACATGAAGTGCACACAAAATTAGACACACAACAAGACTATAACCCAGCCGCGCAGCAGGAAACAAAAATTGAAGCTATGATGCAAGCCTTACAACAGAGCATGATGGAATTTATGACATTTATGAAGACCACCATTCAAGACATGATGAGTAATCAAAACCTTTTGATACAAATGCTTGTAGCCCAACAATCAAATAAATAATGGCTACCTTACGCATAGCTACGTGGAACGCCAATGGCGTCTCACAGCGCAAACTTGAGCTAGCTCAATTCCTACATGAGAAGCATATCGACGTAATGCTTCTTTCGGAAACTCATCTCACAAGCAAATACAATTTTCAAATAAGAGACTACCATTTCTACGGTACAAATCATCCCGACGGAAAAGCACACGGTGGCACCGCCATACTCATAAGGAAACGTATGAAGCACCACTTTTAGAAAGAATTTGCGGAAAATCATCTTCAGGCCACATCCATCAGCATTCAGCTGGATGACAACACTCTCCTTACACTAGCGGCCGTATACTGTCCCCCCCGTTTCACAGTATTAGAAGCTCAATTCCTGGATTTCTTCCAAGCACTAGGGCCACACTTCATTGCAGCAGGCGACTACAACGCTAAACAAAAGGAAAACAGCTTTATAAGACTATAATAAAAGCCACTAATAAACTTGACCATGTTTCCCCCGGGAGTCCTATATCCTGGCCATCAGACCTCAATAAGCTGCCTGACCTGATCGACTTCGCAGTTACGAAAAATATTTCCCGCAGTTTGGTTAAAGCTGAATGTCTGCCGGATCTGTCATCTGATCACTCGCCTGTACTAATTCACCTCCGCCGGTACGCAGAAAACGTGAAACCACCAATCAGATTGACTTCTCACAAGACAAACTGGCTCAGGTATAAAAAATATATAAGTTCACATATTGAGCTAAGCCCAAAACTCAATACTGAATCTGATATAGAGAGCTACACGTGTGCATTGCAATCCATCCTTACTGCAGCAGCTCTTACTGCAACACCCAAAATAACAAATAATACAATTAATTCAAAAAAGACCAACGTACAAATCGAGCAACTCGTCCACGTAAAACGACGCTTACGCAGAGAATGGCAATCTTCCAGATCCCCGACTGCAAAACAAAAGCTAAAAGTAGCCACACGGAAACTGGCCAACGCTCTGAAACAAGAAGAGGACGACGATCAGCGCCGATACATAGAGCAACTCACACCGACAGGCACAAAACAAAAGTCACTGTGGCGAGCCCACTTAACTCTTCGCCCACCGACTGAAACCGTTTTGCCGATAAGGAATTCCTCAGGTGGCTGGGCCCGTAGTGATGAAGACAGAGCCACCACATTTGCCGCTCACCTACAAAATGTGTTCACGCCAAACCAGGCTACTAGCACATTCGCGCTACCGTCCTATCCCGTAAACCGCCACCAGCAACACACCCCAATTGTGTTTCGTCCTAAAGAAGTAACTAAAATAATCAAAGACAATCTCAGCCCGAAAAAATCCCCCGGCTGCGACCTTATAACACCGGAAATGATCATCCAGCTGCCACATTCTGCAGTTCGCTACATAACCAAGCTCTTTAATGCCATCACCAAACTTGGTTACTTTCCACAACGATGGAAGAGGTCGATTATCATAATGATTCCAAAGCCTGGTAAGAACCACACAGTCGCTTCATCTTACAGACCAATAAGTCTACTCTCATGTATTTCGAAACTATTCGAAAAATGCCTGCTGATCCGTCTTAATCAACATCTGATATACCACAATATAATCCCAGCCCACCAATTTGGATTTCGCGAAAGCCATGGAACCATTGAACAGGTGAATCGTATTACAACGGAAATAAGAACTGCATTTGAATATCGCGAATACTGTACAGCAGTATTTTTAGACGTATCCCAAGCATTCGACAGAGTCTGGCTCGACGGCCTAATGTTTAAAATCAAAACATCCCTACCCGAAAGCACACACAAACTTCTAAAGTCTTACCTCTATGACAGAAAGTTTGCAGTACGGTGCAACACTGCCACTTCCACTGATCATACAATTGAGGCTGGAGTCCCCCAAGGCAGCGTTCTTGGACCAACCTTATACCTAATCTATACAGCCGACATCCCTACAAATAGTCGCTTAACGGTATCCACATTTGCCGACGATACAGCTATCCTTAGCCGTTCAAGGTCCCCTATCCAAGCTACAGCACAGTTGGCACTGTACCTCATCGACATTGAGAAGTGGCTCTCTGACTGGCGAATAAAAGTAAACGAGCAAAAATGCAAGCACGTGACGTTTACGCTAAACAGACAAGACTGTCCTCCGCTCTTGTTGAACAACATACCACTCCCGAAAGCAGATGAGGTAGCGTACCTAGGAGTACACCTTGACAGAAGACTCACATGGCGCAGGCACATTGAAGCCAAAAAAACCCAACTTAAACTCAAAGCCAACAACTTACACTGGCTCATCAACTCTGGTTCTCCGCTCAGCATAGATCACAAGGTCTTGCTCTACAATTCTATATTGAAACCTATCTGGACCTATGGCTCACAGTTATGGGGCAATGCCAGCAACAGCAATATTGACATCATACAGCGAGCACAATCAAAGATTCTGAGAACCATCACTGGGGCACCGTGGTACGTTCGGAGTGAAAACATCCAAAGAGACCTAAATATCCCATCAGTTACCAACGCAATCACGGAACTTAAGGAAAAATACCATAGCAAGCTTTACACGCACCCCAACCACCTAGCGCGAGGTCTAATCCAGCTCAGCAGCCGTTCCCGTCTCCGGCGAAAGGATCTACCAACCCAGCGAATAAATTATTAGGGCCGTTTAATCATAGAACAGTTGGAAAAATAATAACACTGTTCAAAAAATACTTGTTATAGTTAAGATTTTTAAACTTATTGTTAGTTCTTATACAAGAAGATTCAATAAATAAAAAAAGCAAAGTAAAAAAAAAAAAAAAAAAAAATATGCCGACTTTGCAAGGCAGAGTCCAAAGTTTAAAATGCGTGCTGTTTTGCACAGCAACGACTGCAGGCTTGCGACTAAAGTTAAAGAGATTTATAATCTTATTTTCGAAATTTTTATTTGATTTTGATCACCGAACTTTACTGACGTATCGCTCCAGGACCATTGAGGTAATGTATGTGTGTGTGTGTGTGTGTTAGTATATGTAGTCAAGTGTTATACTATGGCACATACGCTACTTCCCCATCCTTAAAAAATTAGCCCGTCTGTTTAGCTATTGAGCTTTTTCAATAGCTGTTGCGAATAATAAAAAACCGAAGAAAGTTTGTTTATATTACGACACTGTTTATTTTGCGAATTGTTTAAGGCAGCTATGGCCGACAAAGAGCTATATCGAATGCACAAGTTTAGTCTTTTCCGAAACACGACGAATTGGCAATTGGCGGGGCAGACAGCCGAAATGCATCGCCCAAGCTTAACGTAGGTAGCTAACAAAAGAACAAGGAATGAGCGCCGTACAGATATCTAAATGCGTGCGAGGACAGCGGTTTGCACTATGGGCATCGCAACTGCTACCACTGACTAATTTGGCTTATAATATTAAAGAATATGAGATTAGTCTACTGCACAGTTTTGGCGGCTGCATGACCCAACATCCTCCCCCCATTGAAAGCTTGGCTTCCAAAAGAGTCCTCAAGGGGAAGCAGACACAGCTTGTTCACTGCCCGCCTTATTACTCCAGACGCGGTCCTCAATTCTGCAACTCGAGCGACGCAGTCTCTGCCAGGAATCAACTGCATGACTCTCGCCAAAGGCCATCTCATTGGGGGTAGATTCTCGTCCTTAACAAGAACGACGTTGTCCACCACTTGGAACGTGCGCCACTTGGAACGCTGCTGGAGCAACGTCAAGTACTCTTCCTTCCATCGCGACCAAAATATTTGCTAAAGGAAGGAGATGCGCTGCCAAGAGTCAAGCCAATTGTAGTTTAGGCCCGTTATATCTGGCTCGTCAAACGACGAAGGCGGACCACCATTGAGAAAATGCGCCGGAGTGAGGACGTCCAGATCGACAGGGTTCTCTGAAATGGGAACTAAAGGTCTGGAGTTAATAACTGCCGAGATGTGGCACACCAGCGTCCTCAGCTCGTCGAAGGTCAGAACCGCCGTACCCACAGCGCGGTAGAAATGATGTTTGGCCGTTTTCACCGCTGCTTCTCAAAGTCCACCGAAATGGGGCGACCGTGGAGGGATGAACCGCCAGTCAATCGTCTCCGAAAGGCAAAAATTCTGAACGGAGCCTTGATGCTCGCTGCTGAGAAATAACCTTCGAAGTTCCAGAAGTTCATTTTTGGCGCCGACAAAGTTGGTGGCGTTGTCTGACCAAATTTGCTTCGGCTTCCGCCGGGTGCATATGAACCTCTTTAGTCCGCACAGAAACGCAACTGTCGAGAGATCCGTGATCAGCTCCAGGTGCACTGCCTTGGTTGCAAAGCATATAAATACGCAGACGTAGCATTAACTGCGGGCTTGTTGCGACTATCCGACTTGTGAAAGAAGGGTCCACAGAAGTCTATACCAGCAACCTCAAAAGCGTGAGATCCTTCCAAGCGCTCCTTGGAAAGGTCCTCCATTATGTGCTCTATCAGCCGCGGCTTAATCCGAAAACATCTGATGCACCTGTTCACTGCCTTGGTAACCGTCTTCCTCCCCCAATAGGCCAATATTGGGATCGAATTGCACCCAGAAGATCGAGGTCCGGCGTGAAGATTGCTTTCATGGTAATGCGAGATAATTGCCAGAGTCACCGGATGGGACCTTGGAAGGATTTTCGGGTGGCGGCCATCAAAGTCCAATGACGAATTCCGGAGGCGACCGCCTACTCTAAGAAGTCCAAATTAATCCAGGAACGGCGAGAGCGAGGATATGGGACTAGACGAGGAAACTCTTCCCAGCGTTTTTAGGGACTGCAGGTCCTCCCATAAATGCGCGCGCTGCACCAACCGCAGCATCATATGAGTACCCTCTTGAATGTGAGCGACGGTGAGCCCAGGATGACGAATTCCATTACAAAATTTGTAAATGTATGCAAACACTCGTTATAGAGAGGGGTAAGAATTTGCAAATTTGGAGCTAGCAATTACATCCACGTACGGCGACTTTACGATGAACACACTTCGACGAAGCTCAAGCACCGGTTTGTCAGGGCAAACAGCTGTTGGCCAATCTCTTTCAGGCTCCGTAAGATAGGCGGGTCCATGCGCCCAGAGTGATGATTCGCTAAGCTCAGACGGCAGGGATCCTCTGGATAAGATGTCAGCCGGATTTAACGCTGTTGGAACATAACGCCAAGCCGTGACATCTGTCAGCTCCTGAATGGCAGCAACCCTATTTGCCACAAATATGTTGAACCTGGCGGGCTCATCTCGGATCCAGGAAAGTGACACCGTCGAGTCGCACCAACAATAGTAGCGTCCTTTAAATACTTTCAAGCCAACTATTTCCCTAATGATTTTAGCCAGAAGATCCGCACCACAAAGCTCCAGCTTTGGTACTGTTATGGTCTTCAACGGAGCTATGCGCGACTTCGAACAAAGCAAATGGCTAAAACTTTGATTCCCTTTAGAAACCACATAAACGCAGGCTCCATAGGCATCAATGCTTGCATAACAAAACCCAAGCACCTCAAGACCTGACTCTGCGCTAAACACGAACCGAGGGAAACTAAAATGACTTATTATTTCAAACCTGCGACATATATCAAGCCATTTCGTGTTATGAGTTTCCGGGAGGCTTTCATCCCAGGACGGCTTTTCCTTGCAGAGCTGCTGCCAAAAGATTTTAAACCTTGTGATTACCGGACCGACCAGGCCGAGAGGATCGTAAAATTTAGCAATCGCAGACAAAACAGAGCGCCTGCAGGGTCTCAGTGGCGACTGAAAGGCAGAGAACGAAAACAATAGCTGGTCGGAGGCGAGATCCCAAGCGAGACCTAAAGTTTTGGTGAAATCGCTACCATCTTCAAACTTCATGAATGACTCCTTGTCCTCGGCGGGCACACCCACAAGCGGAATGTTAGAGCACCATTTCCTTAGCTTGAGCTTGCCCTTCGCAAGAATGCCAGCCGTCTGTTGCATTATGCTGATAGCATCCTTTACCGTGCCTGAGCCGGAGAGAAGATAATCCACGTAGAAATCACGCCGAAGGATTTCTGATCCAATGGGAAACGATGCCTGCTCATCGATTGACAACTGCTGCATAGACCTTACGGACATGAAGGAGGCTGGTTTGGTGCCGTAGGTAACTGTGTCGAGTTTGTATACTTGAAGGTCATCGATCGGGGAGTCCCTCCATACAATGCACTGCAAATAGCTATCTTCTTGCGAGATCCTTACACATCGGTACATTTTACATATGTCTCCTGTAACGGCAACTGGGTGTGAGCGAAATCGAATTAGGATGTGAAATAGCTTGGGCTGGATGACCGGGCCAGCCATTAACACATCGTAAAGCGAGTAACCAGTGAAAGTGGCAGCTGATCCGTCAAAGACAACGCGTAGCTTGGTGGTAGTGCTATCCACCTTCATGACGCAGTGATGTGGCAAAAAATATCGGCACGAGCTGACCTCGGAGGCAGGCACAGGCGACATATGTCCCAGATCACGATATTCCTTCATGAACGCCGCATATTTAACCCTCAAGCCAGGGCGCTTTGTAAGCTTCCTTTCCAGCGACAAGAATCTCCGCAAAGCCTGAGGATAGGAATCTCCTAAAGAGTCCAAATGGAGTTTTAGCGGCAACCGTACCGAGTAATCGCCAGCTGGCAGTCGGGTGTAATTTTTAACAAAGTGGGCCTCGCAATCTAGCTCCTCCTTAGTGGCTTGAACTATTGGGCCGGGACAATTTTCTACCTCCCAAAAGCGCTGCAGAAGTGAATCAAGTTCAACATCAATGCTGTTTTCCTTGCTGGCTGAAGAAGGAACGCGTGGAGCTATTAAGGCGCTACCTCAAGGGCGTGCGCAGCCTCCAGACACAACCCAGCCCAGACGAGTTTTTTGAAGCAGGGGCAGTCCTGGCAACAACTTTATCTGACCTACGCACAGCAGCTTATAAAACATGCTAGCTCCTATTAACAGGTCAACACGTTGAGCTTTATAAAGATCCGGGTCGGCGAGCTGCAGGTTTTCTGGAATCTTCCAGTCCCCAATGTCCAAATTAAAACTTGGCTGGCGATCCGTGATATTGGGAGCGATAGCTGCTGTTATGCTCGTTGAGAATTTCGAAGTGACAGACCGAATCGCAATTCCTACCGAGAATCCATCAGTCGCGAAATTGGAATCCCCAATTCCAGTGACGGAGCCGGACGACCTCGACCTTTTAAGTTGCAGTTGATTTGCAAACCGAGAGGTGACCAAGTGCAGTTGAGAGCCAGAATCTAACAAGACCCTGCAGGGAACGAACAGTCCCGACCAATTCTGCACTAGAACGGTTGCAGTGGCTAGCAGCACAAGGTCACTACCGAGATCCTGGGCAATTAGAGTAGAAGAAGTCGAAAGCTGGGCAGAAGTCTCAGTGTGGGAGCTTGAAGACACCGGAACATGTGGCTGCGAGGAAGGCGGACCATCCAGATGGAGCAGCGTATGATGCCTGATTCCACAGGTGCGGCAGCGGCCGCCTGTAGGACCTGCCTTTAGGCAATTTAGGCAAAGTGCTAGTCTCCCTCGCGCAAACGATCTACTACCGCTAAGTCTCTAAATTGCGGGCAATAATATATGGCATGCTCTGCACTATGGCAAAGCATGCAACCAAGAGAATTTTGGGTGGTAGCAACTAGCATCGAACGGTTTCTGCCCACCTGAACGCCTGGCGCATAGGTTGCCATGGCGCAATCGCAATCGCACGGCCTCCAAAGTCCTACATCGCTGTTCCAGGAATGCAGCCATCGATTCCCACGACGGAATAGAGTGCAAGACAGCCACTTGCACTATGATACAGCCAGTGATTTGCTCAGTTGTGCCCAAACCCTTCAACGCACGAATGTGAGCGTTAAACTTGTCCGACAATTCCCGAAGCGATGCCACTGAACCATTCCGTACTACCTTTAAACCCAGAATCTCGGTGATGTGCGCCTGAAAAACGAGACGCCGATTATCAAACCTTTTTTGAAGCAACTCTAAAGCCGCTTCGTAATTGCTGTTTGAAATCTCCAATGATCGGATAGTTTACAGCGCTGAATCCCTCAAACATGACCGCAGATTTTGAAATTTCTCAATGTTGGAGAGGTCCGGATGGCTGTCGATTATGCTCGTGAACACGGAGTAAAAATCCGCCCAGTTTGCGTAGCCTTCGCCAAACGTTGGCAGCTGCACAGGCGGCAACGGCATCGGCCTCGGCCGCGGCTGCGTTTGAGGACCACTACACTGGTGGGGCACAACACCTTCCGCAAGCGTTGAGTGCGGCGCGAAATGCACATTGCGTTTGGCTATTTCCGCGCGAGTTACCACTTTCAGTGTTCCCCTGCAGACTTCCCGTACTACGCCTATGCCATCAACCGGGACTCTGAGCAGCACCAACACACACAACTTACAGAAGTATGCGAGACAGGGACAGAGCGATCTACTTGCGGAACTATGTAGCAAAACACACACATATATATATAAGAGCTGCCTGTGAGCAGCACAATTATCACTATCAAAATACATTCGTTTTGTTCACTTCAACCAACGAGGACGTGTTTAATTGGAACAGTTTAACCATTCCATAACCAATGCTACTGTGAAACATAGTTGCCCTAACTCACGACCGGTAACTGGCGCAGTCGGACTCGTCATTGGACTAGAAGAAGAGCCGAGGACGAAGACCCCACGCAATGCAGATTGGAATAATATTATTAGCCAAGTAAGCATTGGAAGTGATAAATGGCAAAGTGAAAGTATAATAGATATCGAAAATACAGATGTATACAAGTTAAGTGCATCGCATAAGAACCAACTAGGTTCCCGAGTGAAACAGGCGCCTATGCCCACTCGCAACGATCAACAAAGGGCCACCTAGGCTCACGGATGAAACAGGCGCCTATGCCCATCCGCAACGAAATGTTCAATCAGCAAGTGTATTCGTTAGCCGTGTTCTATTGGTTCACACGCTATCCTCTATATGGCAGTGTGAGGTGCCGAATTCATATCGGTCGAATAGTTCGCTTACATTACAGTAGCTGATGTGAACATACATACAAAACGTACAAAAAAAATACATATATACAAACACACATATAATACATACATACACATACATATAAGCATGTATATCAATTCGGCAGTTCTGCGCGACGACTCCGGCGCCTACCTAGCGTCGACGACGTCGCCTGGCTGGCGTTGCGAGTCGCCACCGCCGACTCACGACTAACAGCTAAATACAGCTAAGCCGAGAAACGGTAAATGTCGTCCGTTCACGGGTATTACCCAACTACTACCACAGGGTTTGCAACGGAAAAAATTAAAAAAAAATATATAATAAAAATTTTCGTCGCGACATCTATGGCGCCTAAGCCAGCGTCGTCGACGTCGCTGCCACAGACCACAGCTATGGTAAGGCAATATTAAAATTCTTTAGATCATTCAAGAGTTGTCCTCCAGTGAAGCAAGATCGTTGTGAAAATATCAATTTTGTATGCAAAAAACGCAAATCAAATATAAAAATATATAGTAACATTAATTGTGACACAAACATCTATACGCAAAAGACGTGAAAGTGACATTTGTAAATGCATTTAAGTGTTTACGCTAACAGTGAAACAAAGTGCACAAAGAAACTAAATCGTAAAATCGATACAAAGTTCTTCGCCATTTATCACAACCAAACAACAAACCATATTACAATAAGTTAAAATCAAAATATACCATATTCGTGAAAAGATATACATTTACTTGTCACACAAAAAAATATATATATATTATAAAAATAAGCACACGCATAAATCTATATATATATATATAATCCCATATATATAAATCCCTAAATATCCACATGTATATACATACACACATATATAAACACATATATAAACACATATATTCATACATATACATACATATATATATATATATATATATATATATAAATAAATATATATTCACACGTACACATAGTTTAAAAAAAAAAAAAAAACATATACATACACACATATATATCCACACACATACACATATATAATATTTCACTACATCCGCATTACGATATCTACTTTTATCAATCTCATATAGTAATACATGTCAGCTAAACAAGGAAGAACCATACCTTTAACGAGAAACCTAGTTAGGGCAGCAGAAAGAGAAAGAGCAATTAGAAACTTGCAACTTACAGAACAAGAGGAAGAAGAAAACAATTTATCCCTAATAAACCAAACCACTATGACACAAAGAACCAATAGAGACGTGATGGACGAACTACAAATACCCGACGCAATAAAACTATTACCCACTTATGACGGAGACAAAGAATTACTAAACAAATTCATTACAAGTGTAGAACGAGTATTGAAGCTGATCACGAATATAGACAAGACAGCATATGGGGAATTACTATTAGGAGTAATTAGAGACAAAGTTATTGGACATGCAGACAAAATATTAATTCGAGAGAGAGTGCCATTAAACTGGGATGACATTAAACAAGCCTTAACGGATAATTTTGGGGAATCGAGAAGCGAGGAAAATTTAATGGATGATCTCCGCGAGATTCCTTATAAAAAACTAGCTATTAAGAATCTATATCAGGAGATTGCAGGAATAAGAGTCGCAATGTTAGAAGTTTTAGAGAGAGATGAAACTAATATTGAAATAAGAAAAATAAAAGAAAGTTCGTATGAAAAAACTTACATACAAAAATTCATCGCAGGCTTAAAGAATCCTTTGAGATAGACAGTAAAGGCACAAAACCCTAAGACTCTCAGACAGGCTAACGAAATAGCAAAGGAGTTGAGAGATGACTACATAAGAGACAGAAATAGAGATGAGTACCACAACCCTGGAGGACGGCGACGTGGACGAGGACAATATAATAATAGTAATAGATATAATTCAGAACAACAACAATACAATAACACAACTAATAACGATGAACAACGAAACAATAATTACAAGAGAGGACGGGACAGGTCAAATGATGATAGTAATAGTAACAGAGGACAACACCAAAAGAGAGGAAGGTTTTCAGGTTCTTCGGACAGAGGACGGAATTATCAAGGATCAACTAGATCTGGAAATGGTACTAATTCTGACAGGAGCCAACAATCTGGCAGTAGTGGACACAACAATATGTTTCACACAGAAGCTAGCAACACTAATCAAACTGAAAATTTTTCAGTAAATGCCTCGGAACCACAGACTATACCGAACAATCAAGATTCGGAAAGGAACTCCTTTATGTCCAGATAAATTCACCATTTGGTAGACAGGTGAGATTCTTGATTGATACGGGATCCACTATATCTATAATTAGCCCCGAATTCGTTCAGAAAGGTACTCAACAATCACTTAGAAACCCAGTACAAATTCGAACAGTACTGAATACACACGATATTCATAATAAAATTACGTATAAGATTTTTAATGAAGTTAAACAAGAGGCAGACTTTACATTTCTTATATTTAAATTTCATCCATTTTTTTACGGAATATTAGGAATGGATTTCCTAACGAAAGTAGGAGCTAAAATCGATATTGAGGAAGAAAAGTTAGAAACGATAAACGCAACGATTAAGTTATTTAAAAAGGAGAAGAAATCACAAACGTCGACGTTAATACAGGGCCAAACAAAAACCTTGATAGAAATACCAGTAATAAATAAAGAAGGAGATATATACATAAACGAAATATATATACAAGACGGATTGTCCATTACGGAAGGAATTTATAGAGCAGAAAACTACAAGGCAAAAGTCGAAATAATTAACGCATCCGAACAAGAATTGACAATCACAATTAATAAACCAATAGTTGCACAGCGGTATGACAGTGAAAACTTCTGTGAGTTTTTATTTATAAATGAGATAACTGAAAAGGAAGTAAATACAGAAAAAGCAACCAAGTTAAAATTAAGAATAGAACACCTAAATAAAGAAGAAAAATTCGCGGTGATAAAACTATGCAAACAATATAGGAATTTATTTTACCAAAAAGGGGACAAATTAACAGTAACAAAGGGCGCCAACCATACAATAAAACTAACGGACGAAAACCCAATTTATGTAAGACCCTTTACATATTCGCTGAAAGAAAATCAAGAAATCAAAAGACAGATTACAGACCTATTAGACCAGGATAGAAAAATAGTTATTCACCATGGAGTGCACCTGTATGGCTAGTGCCTAAAAAGGAAGACGCTTCCGGAGAAAGAAAATTTAGATTAGTTGTAGACTTCAGAAAAATCAATGAGAAAACTATTAAGGATAAGTATCCCTTACCACTTATCAGTGAGGTATTAGATTCTTTAGGCAAAGCTAAATACTTTTCTTCATTAGACTTGAAGAGCGGGTATCACCAGATAAAAATGAACCCGGGAGATATTCCAAAAACAGCGTTCACAGCGGTAGGGGGGCACTATGAGTTTATAAGAATGCCTTTCGGACTAACCAATGCCCCAGCCACCTTCCAAAGATTCATGAACAAGTTATTAGGCGAAATCATAGGAAAAAGTTGCTTAGTATATATGGACGATATCATCGTTTATTCAGCATCGTTGCAGCAACATATGCAGGATTTAAAAGTTGTGTTCAATAAATTAAAATCAGCTAATCTTAAAATACAAGATAAATCAGAGTTTTTAAAGAAAGAGTTAGAATTCTTGGGACACATAGTGACACCCGAGGGTACAAAACCTAATCCAAAAAAAATAGAGGCAATACAAAATTTTGTCTTACCGACAACTAGGAGACAAATAAAATCATTTATAGGGCTGTTGAGTTATTATAGGAAATTTATAAAAGACTTAGCAAAAATAATAAAACCTTTGACAGTACAACTAAAAAAAAAAAAGCGGTGGAGATAACCCAAGAATTTAGAGAAGCTTTTCAGTACGCAAAAACATTATTAAGCAACGACCCGATTTTACAATATCCAGATTATGACAAACCGTTCTTACTAACGACAGACGCTAGTAACTACGCACTAGGAGCAGTGTTGTCACAAGGAAAAGTAGGAAATGACAAACCAGTAGCATATGCAAGTCGGACGCTAAATAGGGCTGAAGTTAATTATTCCGCTTCAGAAAAAGAAATGCTAGCCATAGTCTGGGCGGTTAAACAATTTCGACAATACTTATACGGGACAAAGTTTACGATTTATACAGATCACCAGCCCTTAATTTATTTAAATAATATAAAAAATAACGCTAAACTAATAAGGTGGAGACTACAGTTGACGGAGTACGAATACGATATCGTTTATAAGAAAGGCAAATTTAATACTAACGCAGATGCATTAAGTAGAATGCAAGTCGAAACATTTGTAAATGAAAGTGAGTCAGTAGAAGCAGTCAACGGGGATGACCCTGGGGATTCAGGAGAAATCGCGAAAATAACGGAAAAACCAATAAACGATTTTAAGATGCAATTAATTTTGAAAATAGGAGAAATTGTAGACAAGATAACTGAATTACCTTTTAAAAACAAAATAAGGATAACATTCGTACAGCCACAATATACGGACGACAATATATTAAAAATACTTAAGGACACCTTAAAATCAGGAAGGCTTTGTGCGATTATGACAAGCAACGATATATTCAACAGAATATTTATGATATATAAGGATTACTTTGAAAAAAAGGGTTGTAAAATTATTCGTGCGACACTGTTCCTCAAAGAGGTGTTAAACCCTGAAGAACAAAATTCCATATTAATAAAAGATCACGAAAATAGTAATCACAGGGGAATAGATGAGACCATATTGCATGTAAGAAGATTGTATTATTTCCCAAGAGTAAAAGAAGTTGTAACTAAAATAATTAATAATTGTGACATTTGTCAGACTATGAAATACGACAGAAACCCTCAGAAACTTAAATTTCAAGTACCTCAAATACCAGCATTACCGCTACAGATAGTTCACATAGATTTGTATTTTATTAACAGCGCAATTATGTTAACAATCATAGACAAGTTTTCTAAGTTTGCAGCAGCATACACAATCCAGAATAGAAATACCATTACTATTATTACGGAATTGAAAAAATTCGTTTTAAATTATGGTTTCCCCAACTAATTATTTGTGATCAGGGGGCAGAATTTAACTCTAAACTATTCAAAGATTTTTGTAAACAATATAACATGCAACTTCATTTTACTTCATTCCAGCAGTCTAGTAGTAATTCCACAGTAGAAAGACTACATTCCACTCTGACGGAAACGTACCGAATAATTTATAAAGTAAAAAAAGACCATAAAATAAACTGTGACCACGAAGAAATACTAACCGAAACCTTAATAACCTACAACAATGCAATACATTCGGCAACAAAATTGACACCATTCGAATTATTTACAGGAAAGACCCATGTATTCAATAGAACAGTAGAGTATTCAGATGAACACGATTATTTACAGAAACTTAACGAATTTAAGACAAAATTATACACCCAAGTTCAAACAGAAATGACAGCAAAGGCCATAGAGAGAAATCAGAAACAGAATGAAACAAGGACAGACCCACTACCACTAACAGCAGAAGATATAGTATTTAGAAAAGAAAATAGAAGAAATAAGATAACGCCAAGATTTTCTAAGCATATAGTTAGAACAGACCACGGAATAACTTTTGAAACAAAAAAAGGACAAAAAGTTCATAAAGAAAAAATAAAAAGAAAATTTAAAGATAGACAAACAGTTTAGAACAAAAATAAAATAAATAAAAATATAAAATACAAACAAAATAATAATAAATAAAAAAAAAAAAAAAAAAATAAATAAATAAAAAAAAAACACATCACCCTGTTGCAAGAAGCAAATAGAACACACAACACGATAATCATTATTAATGTAAATAATAATAATATTTATTACAAAAAACACACACGAACACATATACATATAAGCACTACAATATTAATGTTAATTATAAGTACACTAGCTACACCGCAAGTCGTTCCGTCAAGCATTCCATCTCGCTGGCCGTCACGACATTCTAGGGGGGAGGAGTTACCACTTTCAGTGTTCCCCTGCAGACTTCCCGTACTACGCCTATGCCATCAACCGGGACTCTGAGCAGCACCAACACACACAACTTACAGAAGTATGCGAGACAGGGACAGAGCGATCTACTTGCGGAACTATGTAGCAAAACACACACATATATATATAAGAGCTGCCTGTGAGCAGCACAATTATCACTATCAAAATACATTCGTTTTGTTCACTTCAACCAACGAGGACGTGTTTAATTGGAACAGTTTAACCATTCCATAACCCATGCTACTGTGAAACATAGTTGCCCTAACTCACGACCGGTAACTCGCGCACACTAGCCATGAATTCAACGATGAATTCATCAAAAGACTCGCTCATTTCACTGCCAATTTCGTCGAAATCCAATTCCTCCAGGTCTGTATGCAGAACATTGAAGGCACTTTGCAGCTCATCAATCTGCTCCAGCCTCACCGTAAGAGTGGGTTCGTCGTATCCGTTAAGCGTCTCATTAGACAGCGACGTTTGTAGCCTCTGCAACCTGCTGAACAGCGCATTGGCTTTGTGCTTTAAAAGGTCACCCTGTTTTTTTCACCTTCAGCGGGCATAGCAACAAATCGCCTTTAATTCGGTTCAGCGGGAAGATGAGCACAAAATAAATGCCGAAAATGCAAGCGGAGTCAATGCACGATATATGTACTAATGTATGTATATATGTAATGCTAGCTCGCTTAAAGACAGCCACTATCACCGAAATCACAACTCACTTGTCCAACCGATTGCGATTTAATGTATTTATATTTATTTATAAACGGGATAAGTGCATTAATTAATGCATGCAAATTAACACGATCACATCGGGGTCACCAATGTTTAGCTATTGAGCTTTTTCAATAGCTGTTGCGAATAATAAAAAACCGAAGAAAGTTTGTTTATATTACAACACTGTTTATTTTGCGAATTGTTTAAGGCAGCTAGGGCCGACAAAGTGCTATATCGAATGCACAAGTTTAGTCTTTTCCGAAACACGACGAATTGGCAATTGGCGGGGCAGACAGCCGAAATGCAGCGCCCAAGCTTAACGTAGGTAGCTAACAAAAGAACAAGGAATGAGCGCCGTACAGATAAATGCGAGAACAGCGGTTTGCACTATGGGCATCGCAACTGCTACCACTGACTAATTTGGCTTACAATATTAAAGAATATGAGATTAGTCTACTGCACAGTTTTGGCGGCTGCATGACCCAACACAGTCTTTAGGCGGATAATTTAGGGTACAAAATATGGCTCGGATTATTTTGATTTTCTGTTACATCATTGTTTACAATATTTGGTGGTTCTATAGGAGTGGGTGCTTGTTTTTTTTTTTAAATTGATTATAATTTTCTTAGGTATATTCTTATATTTATAAATATAATGAAACATTATTATGATAACTAAGATTATTATAACAGTGATTGTAATTATTTGAAATGTGTTATTTGTTTTATTGTGGGTTTCAAAAATATCTTTAGCTTGTACAAAATAAAGAGCTTCTAATTTATATATTTTATATATATATATATATAGTGACGTATTCACGCCAACTCATCACGATATGCCACGCAGGCTGGCCAGCTCAGTTAATTGAATATTCGCGCCACCCAAACTAGGCCGCTCTTGTAAATAGATTCCCAAGCCTGACCTAGCCGTTTCGTCTGCTCTCTCTGAGGCTCTCCTCAACGTAAACATCCAAGAACATCTCCCAAGATTAAACTAACATAACATGATTTTATCAGTTGCTGATTTACCGTTTAAAGCTATTTTCTGCGTTATCTACGTGTGGGTCGTCTATTACTTCACTTCACAACCTTGGGAGATATTCCGTTATTCCTATTCTTTATTTCTGTAACCCTTTAAGGCCCCTCCTCAATCTCACTCACATTCGAAAGCAGTCTTAAGTTGAATGTTATACAGTAAAGTTCAATAAGTCTTAAACCGATATTTAATAAAACCAAAACCGAATTTATTTAGTGTTTCATTTATTTCGGAGTTGATCCTAGTTTAAATACGGATCATTTGTTAGATTTGGAAAATAAAAACTATTTAACTTTCAGCGTTGATCTTAGTAAATACGGATCATTTGTTCGGCTCAATTAAAAAAACTATTTAACTGGCGTAGTCGGTAGGATAACTCAAAGATTGCTTGATGCGAAAATCTAGAATTTTTAATTCCTGTAATCTGTGTTATCCGCCAAAGAACTTACGTAGTGTTACTGTGAAAGTGAAGTGTTGGCCCTTAATACGCCTACACTTAAAAGATCAGTGAGACACATCTGTTTAAACAACAGTGAACTTCCAACATTTACCGGAGCTATAAATCCAGAATTTTTTTTGGTTACTCCGAACAAGTGAATTGCTGGAAAATAAAAAAAAAAACCTAAAACTAAATGTATTAAGGAATTACCAAATAAGTGAAAAATTAAAATCTAAGTGAAACAGAGCAAAAAAAAATCTTTAATACGAACTATTAAATAAGTGCATATAAAACAAAATTATATACACTCAAAGAAAATATATATCTAAATAAACTCTATCTAAGCTCAACGGAAAATAACAAAAGAAATAAATCTTAACGTGTTTTAAAGAGAGGAGAGTTATAGACTTCAAACGTAACATAAGTGAAAAATCAATAAGAGTGAATAAAATTTAAATGAACAAAAAAAAAACTGAAGATATAAAGTTTGAATAAATTAAAAATAAACTAAAACTATACAATACAAAAATAAAACCAAGAAATAAGAAGAACGGCAGAAGCTCACCATCTTCGGACACATTGAGCGCAACATCGCGGGAGATGTCATCCGCACACTAGGAGTTACGAACCTCACCACCTGGACGGAACTCAGGACTCATCTGATCCTAAACTACAAACCCCAGAGACCAAATCATCTACTATTGGAGGACTTCCGGAATACCCAATTCCGAGGTAACGTTCGTGAATTTTTAGAAGAAGCCGAACGTAGACGGCAGATATTAACAAATAAGTTAGACTTAGAAAGCGACACTGCAGAAACTACCCTGTATAACCAACTAATACGAACCAGTATAGAAACATTAATTCTAAGATTATCAACTCACATACAGTTAAGAATAATTAAATGCGAAATTCCGAATTTAAGATCATTAATAAATATATTGCAAGAAAAGGGAATTTATGAAATAGCAACTACATACAAGAACAATACAAAGCCAGTCTCAAATCCCATTCAATCACCCAACAATGCAACTCACAGACAAACAACTAACTACTATAATCATACAACGCCATTCCAACCATCATACCACGCCATGTATCAACCAATTCGCCAACCAATTTCATATATACCACCTCAATTACCCAGAACTAACCCTAATCCGTTTTCCCAATACCAATACCGTCAACTTCACCCTCAACCTAACGTACCTGTTATAGCTCAACCTAGACCATTGAATCGTCAACATACATTTGACCAGAACCGACCAGGACTTAGTTATTCAAACGCACTAAATACAAGAGAAAATATAACGACAGGTGGACCAGCACTAAAAAGACAACGACCGTCTGACAGTGGACAATCACGTATGAGTTTTGATGAGGCTCGTTACCAAGAAGAATTAGACCAAACCCATCAACAGTTCAATCCTTACATGCATTACGGGAATCATCCCCAATATCCTTTCGATCTTTACATGCCTTACGGGCCGCCCCCAACAACATCCCGATTTATTACATGCCTTACGACCCCACACAACAACATCCGGTTGGCATACAAGAGATGGCAGAGGCACGAGAAGAGGCAACTGAACCTCCCATGGAATTAATAACAGAAGCTGAAACGGCTGAGAATTTTCGGCCCCAAGCCTCGGAACAAGCCAATTCATAATTATTAAACACAAAGGACTCAATTTAAAATGCTTAATAGACACAGGCTCAACAGTAAATATGGCCACTCAAAATTTTTTCAAATTACCAATCCAAGAGATAGCAAAGAAAATAAACTCAAGTAATGGCCAGTTCATTGCACAAAAGCAAGGAACGTTACCCAAAAATAATCTTTTCCCTAAACCATACGATTTTTTAATATATCCTTTTTCAACTAAATACGATTTGATTTTAGGACGACAATTACTTGACGAGGGAACTACATCAGTAAATTACGGACCCCGTACAGTTACAATATACGGACACGTGCAAATTAAAATTGTTACTCTTTATTTATTTAAAAAAATAAATTTTATTTTTTATTATTTAACATTTATTTGGTGATAAACTTTTTCACTTATACTATTACGAGACACTTGGTAACTTATGTTTAACTTCGAGCTGTTGACGATCTCGTCCCGATTCAGACTCCCGATTCTTACAGACTGATCTTCAAATTCTAAGTCCTAATCCAATCAACCTCGGCCAGAAGCTTTTTTTTTCGGAAAATTACCGAACTTTCGATAAAAGCTTTATGCTGGAAATTTTCCACTGCATTGTGAAATTCAATTATGCTGATCGATGCAATTTTTGATTGATACGCAATAAGTCGGCCGTGGCTTGGTCTCCAAGCGGAAGCTGTGTTTACGTTAAGTTTGGGTTGCTTATGTTAGCGGGTAGCTGAGTGCTGGCAAAGGCAATGACAAAAACAAAGACAAGGGCAATTCCGACGAGATTGAGAATTGGAATTTGTTTATAAATTGTGGAAGGGAGCTATGTTCATGGGTTGGATAACTCTCCCCCCTCTAAAATGACGCGTCCCGCTTCATTATTAATTTCGTTCAAACGTTCATTTAATTCTGTTAAAAATTCTACATCATTATTTGGTTTTTCTGGTTCTGGCCGTTTTTGTTTGGTTACAAATATATAATACCTGATTTTTATTATTAATATAGTAATGAAATAAAAAATGATTAAAATTAATAATATAAATGAAATTGAAATTTTCCAATTGTAAATTTCAATAAATGGGTTTAAAATATTAATGTTGTCAAGAGAAAGTTCTGAAATGTTTGATTTTATATATTCTGATATTTCTAAGTTTTTAAAGTGGTTGGTAGTTATGTACTCAAGTATTTTGTTTTCTGAATTGGTGTATGAAATATTATTTATTGTAGTTGTGCTGTTAAATGTTATTAAATATGACCCATTTAAATGAGAATCGTTCACAATATTATTTCCATTTATTAGAATGGCACCTTCTTGAATGATATCTATATTCTTATTCTTTTCTAGAATTTTAGTGCAAATTGATTTTTCTCCATTTAGTAAGCGGGTAAAACAAGTCTTATCTTTACTTATAATACAATAGTTGTTCAAAAGTTCGTTCTTAAAATTAGATATTTCATAATAGGTATTTTCGCATTTTGCGACCTGATTACTTATAAGTAATTTTCCATCATTATGTGAAATGGATCTGGCATAGTAAATTTCGCATCTGTTTGTTATAACGGGGTATTTTATATAAATTATTAAGAGTTCTTTATGCAATACAATTTTGAATATGGCGATGTCCATTAAGTCTGCAATAAGTACAGGCTGTTGTTCGTGATCTAATATTTCTTTGATGTCTTCATTGTTTAAAATTTTTGTGTTGAATAAATCAATTTTGGCCAGTGTGATAGTATCAATAATGTTTTGTAAGTCAAATGGTAATAAACGTAGGCGATGTTTTCTTAATGGCAATTCTTGATCGATAAAAATGTTTTTAAAATGATCGGAAAGTGATTTTATCTCTTTAAACAATTTGGAATTAATAATAAATTGTTGGTTATTGTTTTCAATTAAATAATTTATTTTATTCTGTATTTTAATGAAATCATCGTGATCCGATGATCATGAGTTCATGAGTTCCAGCTAACCATTTCCAAACAGTGCCTAACTCATTTATTCCCCTTTTTGATCTAGTTGGTATCAGTTGTGACAAAATTAATTCTATTATCTGTATTTCGTAAGTAATTTCCCATTGTGTCCGTGTATTTTTATCTTTTCTTACATATCCTGATTCTAGATTGATTATTTCTTTATAAAAACTTAAGTTAGTTACGTGGTATAAGTCAGCATATGATTCATAGGTAAGGACGTCCTTTTTGTCTTTGAACAGGAAAAATTCGTGATTGGAGTAATCAATTATTTCTGAAGTGGTTATCATTACGAATGTTATTAAAAGTAATACGAAATGCATTTTCTGTAATTTAATAAAAAAAATATGGTATTTGTTAAAACTTAATGTTGTCTTTGTGAATAGTCCTGTTTCTACTATTTATTATAACTTTGTTAGGTAAGTTTTCCTTAACAACCTGTTTTTTATATCTAGTTTTTAGCTTATTTCTTTCGCCGTGTTTTTTCTCATAAACAACTTGACCTACGTGATATTCTTATTCTCTGCGACCTTCATTGTGTGTTACTAACATTTTTTCTTGTGTGTTCTTTAGAATTCTTGAAATGTTTTCGTGATTAATTTTATTATATAGAATATCAAAGGGTTTTTGGTTTGTTGTAGAATGAATGCTTTGATTGAATTCTTTTGCGGCTCTAATAATTATTTCAGAATAGTCAGTGAGATTAAATTCTTCTTTTATAAAACGAGCTAATTATGTTAATGTTGAATGTGCTCTTTCTACTTGTCCGTTCGAGGTACTGTGTCTGGGGTCGGCGAAATGTAGAGTTAAACCACATCTTTGTGCAAAGGATTTAAATTGAGCAGAGGTGAAGCTCGGTTCATTATCTGTCATAATTACTTTGGCGCGGGGAAAATGTTGGAGTAATTCCATTACTTTATTCTCGATGTTTAGTTTATTTTGAATTTCTTTTACAACCAGGAATTTTGAATATGCGTCAATACAGGTTAAGAAAATAAGACTTTGCGCGTAAAAAATGTCGATGTGTAAATTCTCTCCTTCTTTAGTTGGAATAGGAGCTTCTCCAATAGGGATTTTAATAGGATGCCGGTTTTATTTATTTTCGTTGCAAATTGTACAATTTTTTATGTATTCCTTTAATTTGATATATAAATTTGGCCAATAAAATAATCTATTAATTTGTTTATAATTTTCGTCTAATCCTCTGTGAGCACGACTATGTGTTTCTTCTATTATGATAGCCTTATCTTCGTTATTTTCCACGTCTTGTAGAAATATTTTAGTATAAAGAAATTTGTTGTTAAAGTTATTTTTTAATGGTAATTGAATATGATAAAGATCTTCTAAAGTGCAATGAATTCCTACCGTTATGTTTGGTTTTATATATTCCCTTAATATTTCTATTAAGTTTTCTGGCGTATAATATTCAATTATATGTCTAGTCTTATCAAAAACATTCAATGACTCATGTATTGTATACCTCCCCTTTGTTAATAACAGTTGTTGTTGAAACTGATTTAACGGTTTTCGGGTCTCTTGTATTACATTTTCAAAACTACTTTCGGCAGAATGCTGTGTATTTTGATCTGAGTTTGATTGTTCTAAGTCGCTGTTAGTAATATTATTTATTTTTATTCGAGATAATGCGTCGGCTACGACATTAGTTGTTCCGGGTTTATATATTATTTTCGGGGTGAAACTTTCTATAAAGGAGTACCATCTTTTCATTTCTACGTTCGGGTTTTTATCTGAGATTGTGAAAGATAAAGATTGATGGTCTGTTTGTATTTCTATACCAATTACACCATATAAGTAATTCCTGAGATTTTTAAGAGCCCAAACTATTGCCAACAATTCTTTTTTATTTGTGGCATAAAGTTGTTCGGTTTTATTTAAAGTTTTGGATATGAAAGTAATTGGTTTATTATCCTGTGATAAAACTGCTCCGATAGCTACATCTGATGCGTCTGTTGTTAAAGTGAATTTTTTGTTATAATCTGGTTGAACTAATTCCACTTGTGCTATTAAATTATCTTTAAGTTCTTCAAAAGCTTTAACAGCTGGGTCGTCTAACTGTATTGTAATTTTTGTAGACATTCTCCTAGAAATTTTTCCATTATCTCCTCCTAGGTATTTGGTTAAAGGTTTGGCAATTTTTGCATAATTTCGGACAAATTTACGGTAATAGCCGGTGAGGCCTAGAAAACTTCGAAGTTCTCTAATGTTTTGTGGAATCGGATACTTCATAATTGTGGAGATTTTCTCAGGATCTGTTTTAATTACATTGTGAGATACTATATAACCTAGAAATGCTGTTTCTAATTTAAAGAATTTTGATTTTTCTAGAGAAATTTTCATATTTGCTTGTTGTAAAATATTTATTATTTGAATTAAATCTGTGTAATGTTGTTCAATTGTATTAGAAAAGATTATTATATCATCCATATAAACATGACAAGTTTTTCCGACTTGTTCTCTCAATATGTCATCCATTGCTCTTTGAAATATTCTAGGGGCGTTTGTTAACCCAAATGGCATACGTAAGAATTCAAATTTTCCGTTATTTATAGAGAATGCTGTTTTTTCAATATCTGAATTTTTCATTAAAATTTGGTGGAATCCTGATTCCAGATCAATGGTTGAGAAATATTTTGACTTCCCTAAGTTAGATAATATTACAGACGGATCGTGCATCGGATATCTGTCAGGTATTGTGCTTTCATTTAATTTTTTATAGTCAATAACTAATCGATGTTTTGGAGATCCATCTTCGTTTTGACCTTTTTTAGGCACTACTAAAACTGGTGAATTGTAGGGGCTTCTACTTGGTCTTATAATTTGTTCTTTTAACATTCTATCGATTTCATTATTAACGAAATCTGAGACTGACATAGCATAAGGATATTGTTTGCTATAAATTGCTCTGTCATTGACTGTATTTATTTCTCCTCGAATATCGGTACGAAAAGGAATTTGCGTATTTATTTTAGAATGCTCCTTTTCAATTTTATTCATAACTTTATTTTCAAATTCTTTTATTTGATTTGAAATAATATTTAGGTTATGAATTTTTTCTTTGTCGGAAAACTCAACGACTGCGTGCTCGGTATTTGTGGATTTCAAGCTATTTGATTTAAGACTGACGGAATTAACATCGTCGGCTTGTTCAGGATTTTTTAATCCCAAACTGATATATTTTTTATTAGCGGATAAATCTACGCTGGCGTGCTCAGGATTTTTTGATCCCAAACTGATATATTGTTTATTAGCGGATAAATCTACGCTGGCGTGCTCAGGATTCATTGATCCCAAGCTATATAAACTGCCTTCAGCAATTACTGTTTCGGTTTTATATATCTTTTGCTCATCTAAATATTTTTTAATTATATATTCTTTTAATAGAAGAATATTTTTTTCCTCAATTAAACACAAATCGTTTTTATCCTCGTCAAAATATTGGAGTTTCTCTTTATTTCCCTTATACTCCATGATTCCTTTCTCGATATCTAATTTAGCTCCAATCTTTCTTAACAAATTGAATCCAATTAATAGATCAGATTCTAAACCCTCAATTTCATAGAATAAATGTTGTTCCCCAAATATATTTATCAAATGATAATATTTTATGATTGAATATCCATGAACTGTAGATACTCTTTTGTGTATTGATAATTCGCTTTTATTCTCATAAATACCCTTTTTTATATAACACGCGGTGGCTCCTGTGTCTATTAATATTTTGAATTGTCTTTTAGTTTTTCTGTCTACCCTTGTGATATGAGGCATCCCTTTGTAAGGTGCTGATCTAAAAAATGGTTCTCGTTGATATTATTTACTCTCATTGTTTTATGAGCTGGCTGGTTGACTGTTCCCGTTGATTCCCGTTTTATCGGGGGGTGTGTTTCGGACTGATTTACAAGGCCTGCGCTTGTGTTGTGTTTTTGCGCTGGGTATTGATTATAATTATTTCTTTGGAAATTACTATTAACATTGTGTCGGTTATTATTATAATTCCACTGGTTGTTATTATTCCTAGGATGATTATAATTTTTAAACGGACGATTTTGAACTCTTATGGAGTCGTCTACTTCCATAGGTTCTGGTGGTGGTTGAACTTTGGAATTATTATTAAAATTCCAATTGTTATTCGTTCCGAAGTTGTGGTGTGGTGGTGGTTGAACTTTGGAATTATTATTAAAATTCCAATTGTTATTCCCTCCGAAGTTCCCGTTTTGCGGCCAATTATTATTTATCCTATTTGGTGTATTATTAATCTGTCTAGGGGCAAATCTAAGGTTGTTTCCTTGATTTCTGTTTTCACTCCTAAATCCATTATACCTATTTGCAAATTGAGCTCTAAAGTTGTTAGACTCTAATTCCTGACACTTTGCCAAAGCATTTGGCAAATCTGGTGGGTTGAGAGAGAAGAGTGTTTCTGAGATTGAACCGTTTAATCCAGAAATAAAAATTCTTAGCGCGTTGCTCCTAATTGTTTTATTTGTTTCCTTGGTTATTAGGCTGTCCTTTCCATAAGTCATTATAGTTTTATTTATAAGTAACGTCATTTTCTTATTTACTTCGTTGTAGAATTCGTTAATGGTCATGCGTCCCTGTCTTAAGATGCTTAATTCTGATTCGAGTATATGGATTGGTCTTTTATCGCTATAGATAAAATCCAATCTAGAAAGAATCGCTTGAAAGTTTAAAACGGTACCATGGTTGGTTAGAGCATCGTGTGCTGCTCCCATGATTTTATTACGTAAAATTGTTAAAGCGATAAAGTATTGTTCACTTTCAATTTTATATAGACTCATTGCGGTTTCCGCCGCTTCTCTCCAGCCTACATATTGGGTTATTTCTCCTGTGAACTTTGGTAAGGATTTAATTACTTCTAATGTAGTTTCGCATTTTATGGTTCGGTCTATTGTTTGGATCTTATAGTCTTCTACCTCATTTTTGTTAGCGGCTAACTGCTCTTCTAACCCTTCAAGTTTTCTGGTTACTTCACTCAACTGTACATTTATTAATCTGTTTATTAATTCCATTGTCAGATTACTGGCGCTGGATATCCCGCCCGCAGAAAGGGTTGATACTGAACCTCCGGTTGCCATTGTTAAATTTAAATTATCAAAACTATTTATCAAATCTTTCAGATTGTTTTAAATTAAATTGATATTGTAATATTTAATTTCAAATTAATTTCTCTGTATCTTAATCTTAATTTTTTTTTAAATTTTATTTAAAGACTTAGTGTTGTTTTTATCTGCTCACGATACTTTCCGTGGGAGTTCTTCCTTCAGCGTAGTTGGTGGAGGGTAGGGGTCTTCCTTCAATTGGTTGTTCTTAGTAATTCTTTTTTGGTGTCTTCCTTCAATTAGTTGTTCTTAATAATTCTTTTTTGGAGTCTTCCTTCAATTGGGTCGTCTTGATAATTATTTATTGGGGTCTTCCTTCAATTTTTTATATAGCTTTTTTATTTTTGAATTTTGAAATTTTGAAATTGAATTTGTTTGAATTTCTTTGGTTTCGTAGTTGAGTTCTGAATTTTTATTATGTTATGTTTATGTTATTATTATTATTGTTTATTATGTTCTCGTAATTTGTATTAAGTATTCAGTCCACCTTTTTATGTTAAATACTTAATTGGATTATTGCATTTATTGATTTCCAATTAAGTTTTTTATCACGATCACTTTCACATTAGTTAGGCGTCGTTGTATTGTTGTGGATGTTTTAATTTTTCCACTAAAAATATGGATTGTTGGCGGCGCGAGTTCCGTTTTATTTTTAACTTATTATCGTTAATATTTATTTAGAACTTTTGAATACGCCGCCCCACGTTGGGCGCCAATTAAAATTGTTACTCTTTATTTATTTAAAAAAATAAATTTTATTTTTTATTATTTAACATTTATTTGGTGATAAACTTTTTCACTTATACTATTACGAGACACTTGGTAACTTATGTTTAACTTCGAGCTGTTGACGATCTCGTCCCGATTCAGACTCCCGATTCTTACAGACTGATCTTCAAATTCTAAGTCCTAATCCAATCAACCTCGGCCAGAAGCTTTTCTTTCGGAAAATTACCGAACTTTCGATAAAAGCTTTATGCTGGAAATTTTCCACTGCATTGTGAAATTCAATTATGCTGATCGATGCAATTTTTGATTGATACGCAATAAGTCGGCCGTGGCTTGGTCTCCAAGCGGAAGCTGTGTTTACGTTAAGTTTGGGTTGCTTATGTTAGCGGGTAGCTGAGTGCTGGCAAAGGCAATGACAAAAACAAAGACAAGGGCAATTCCGACGAGATTGAGAATTGGAATTTGTTTATAAATTGTGGAAGGGAGCTATGTTCATGGGTTGGATAACTTGCTCGAAATGATCGATGCCTTCCTTCCTTCAGAAGAAATATATATTCAAGATACACAGAATAATTCCTTTAGGCTAGACCACTTATCAATTCAACTTATAAATTCCGAAGAAAAAGCAAAATTGATAACCCTCCTAAAAGAATTCCAGGACCTTCAATATAAGAAGGGAGACCAGCTCACATTCACTAATAACGTAAAACACACTATTAGAACATCCCATAATGACCCAGTATACAGAAAGCCTTACGGATACGCACCCGGACTAGATACGGAAGTAGAAAACCAAATAAAAGAAATGTTAGATCAGGGAATAATCCGGGAAAGCAATTCCCCTTATTGTAGCCCCATTGTAGTAGTACCCAAGAAAACAGACACCTCCGGACAGAAGAAATACAGAATAGCCATAGACTACCGTAACCTCAATGAAATAACAATAGCAGACAAATACCCAATACCAAATATGGACGAAATCTTAAGCAAGTTAGGAGGATGCAACTATTTTACTACAATTGACTTAATCAAAGGGTTTCACCAAATAGAAATGGACCCCGAGTCTATCCATTGTATTTTCAGCTTCCTTAGAGGAACATCTTCAATCCCTTAGAGCAGTCTTTCAAGCATTATCTAATGCTAATCTAAAACTCCAATTAGATAAATGCGAGTTTTTAAAACACGACACATATTTCTTAGGACATATGGATTCTCCAGAAGGTATAAGACCTAACCCGGAAAAACTACGAGCAATAGAAAATTACCCCCTTCCTTCTTAGCCGAAGGAGATAAAATCATTTTTAGGACTCACAGGTTTTTATAGAAAGTTCATACCCCATTTCGCACAGATTGCAAAACCCCTAACAACATGTCTTAAAAAGGACAAAAAAGTAGATAGTAGAAACCCGGAATATATTGAGGCATTCAAAAGGTTAAAACTCCTTATTTCTAACGATCCCATACTTCGATCACCAGACTTCCAGAAAAAATTTGTACTCAAAACAGACGCTAGTAATGTAGCTCTAGGAGCAGTACTTTCTCAAGATGGTCACCCCATAAGTTATATTAGCAGAACACTTAACGACCATGAAACAAACTACAGTACGATTGAAAAAGAACTACTAGCTATTGTTTGGGCAACGAAAACGTTTAGACACTATTTGCTAGGTCGACATTTTAAAATAGCAAGTGATCACCAACCGTTGTGCTGGTTGCACAAGATGAAGGAGCCCAACGCTAAATTAACAAGGTGGAAATTCAGACTAGCAGAATACGACTTCAATATTAAATACGTCAAAGGCAAAGAAAATCATGTAGCAGATGCCCTATCCAGGATTACTATAGAGGAAGCGTTCTTTACTGAAGCTACACAGCACAGCGACCAAGAAGACAACCAGAATTTAATTTCCCTAACAGAAAAAGCGGTAAATAATTACAATAGACAAGTCATTTTCACTGAGGGACCAGAAAAAGTAAAACAGGAGAATTATTATAAGAAAAAGATCATTCATATTTCGTACGAAACACTCACTCATAAAAAAGCCAAACAGTATTTGATAGATTACTTCGTAAACAACCACAGCGCTTTATACATAGACAGCGACGCTGATTTTGAAACAATACAGGCAGCCCATAAAGAAATTATCAACCCAAGCACCACAAAGGTAATTAGAAGCCTAACTTTACAAAAAAACATTAAATCATATGCAGAATTTAAGGAATTAATCCTTCAATCCCATGAAAAGTTATTGCACCCAGGAATCCAGAAAACTAAGAAATTATTTAGTGAAAACTACTTTTTTTTCAAATAGCCAACTACAAATCCAAAACATTATAAACGAATGTCAAGTTTGTAATCTAGCAAAGTCAGAGCATAGAAATACCAAAGTCCCATTTAAACTCACGCCAAGTATAGAATTCTGTAGAGACAAATTCGTTATAGATATTTATTCAGCCGAAGGCAAACACTATTTGAGCTGCATAGACACTTATTCAAAATTCGCTACACTAGAGCAGATAAAAACCAAGGACTGGATAGAATGCAAGAACGCCCTGATGCGCATATTTAATCAATTAGGAAAACCGAAGCTATTAAAAGCAGACAGAGATGGTGCATTTTCAAGTCTAGCATTAAAAGAATGGTTAGAAACAGAAGGAGTAGAACTACAGCTAAATACCACAAAAACAGGAGTAGCAGATATAGAACGTTTTCATAAGACCATTAACGAAAAAATAAGAATAATCAATACTATGAAAAATACTGAAACAGACCTGAGTAAAATAGAAACTATACTTTATACTTACAATCACAAAACAAGACATGACACCACGGGACAAACGCCCGCTCACATATTTTTATACGCAGGACAACCTACCTTGAACACGCAGGAACTAAAGAAAACTAAAATAGACAAATTAAACAAAGGTAGAGAAGACCACGATATCGACACAAGATACAGAAAAGGACCATTACAAAAAGGCAAATTGGACAACCCATATAAACCAACCAAAAACGTAGAACAAACAGACCCTGACCATTACAAAATTACTAATAGAAACAGAGCTATGCATTACTACAAAACACAATTCAAAAAACGAAAGAAAATTAATCAAACCCATACTCCCCCGACTCCAATGGCTACCAGTTAGTCAGATTCACAATTATATTTTGAAAAAGAAAACAAAGTGTATAGTAATGAAAATAAAGAAATAAACAATGAATGTGTCACCAATATAATTAAGCACCTAAATCCAATCTGTAATTTTAAGCCAATACCCACAAATGAATTAATGAAATATATAGAATAATGATGTATAAAAAACTAAATTTAAGAAAAAACCAAAATCAGGACACACCACCACAAACTGGAATGGAAGAAGTTCCACTACCCTTACTATATCTATCAGTCCCAGCCCAAGTATAGGCTTCTCTTTAAGGGAAGGGAAGTGACGTATTCACGCCAACTCATCACGATATGCCACGCAGGCTGGCCAGCTCAGTTAATTGAATATTCGCGCCACCCAAACTAGGCCGCTCTTGTAAATAGATTCCCAAGCCTGACCTAGCCGATTCGTCTGCTCTCTCTGAGGCTCTCCTCAACGTAAACATCCAAGAACATCTCCCAAGATTAAACTAACATAACATGATTTTATCAGTTGCTGATTTACCGTTTAAAGCTATTTTCTGCGTTATCTACGTGTCGGTCGTCTATTACTTCACTTCACAACCTTGGGAGATATTCCGTTATTCCTATTCTTTATTTCTGTAACCCTTTAAGGCCCCTCCTCAATCTCACTCACATTCGAAAGCAGTCTTAAGTTGAATGTTATACAGTAAAGTTCAATAAGTCTTACACCGATATTTAATAAAATCAAAACCGAATTTATTTAGTGTTTCATTTATTTCGGAGTTGATCCTAGTTTAAATACGGATCATTTGTTAGATTTGGAAAATAAAAACTATTTAACTTTCAGCGTTGATCTTAGTAAATACGGATCATTTGTTCGGCTCAATTAAAAAAACTATTTAACTATATATAATTATATAGTAAAATAGTTTTTGTTTTGAGTCGAATAAATGATCCGTATTTCAACTAAGATCAACGCCGAAATAAATAAAAACTCAGAATGAATCCGCTTTGCGTTTTTATTGATTGAATATCAGCTTAAGACTGAAACAGTTGGTGTGAAAAAATCTTAGATGTACTGGGTTAGTGGGTTGTTTACTTGATCTTCGCGAGAGCGCTTCTTGCTTATGCTTATGGTATGTGCATACATATGAAAAATAATTCTTATGTGCTACGTGGCTATGTGCCTGCCTAGTGGCTGGGTTTTGATTTCGGCTTAAGTGGATGCGCAATATCGAGAAATGTTTGTTTATTTAACAAGGAATCGATGCGGCGGACCACCGCGGTCGGTCTTTTGTATAAGTGAATTATGAGGAATGCATAATTACGTTACTTCCCTCCCCTTAAAGAGAAGCCTATGCATAGGCTGATGCTGTTGGGTACAATAAGGGAGGTAATGGATTTCGTTCAATTTCCATTTCTTGAGGCTGTTCTTGATTTGTTTTCGGTTGTTTTCTTATTTTCCTATATAAAATTATAAATGGATTTTGGGTTACATATTTTGATAATCCGTATAGTCTAATAAGTACAATAATAATAACTGTTACTTTGATATAAAATATGGTATTATTTTTTTTTATTAGTTTCACAACGTCATCGTGTTTTAACGTCTTTATCTTAATTATATCCAGTGGTGCGTATAACGGTGTTAAGTCTATTTCCGGGGTAAAATAATTTTTACTTAAGATAATGTTTTCGATTTCAATTCTGCATTGACTTACCGTAATAATTTTGTTTCCCTTTATCTTAACATTGTTGTTCAATTTTTGACAGTTTTCTACTATGCTAGTTTCGGTTAAATTCCATGTTAAAATTATATTTGGCTCAACATATTTAATCATTTCTTTTGTGGGGATTTGAATAAAATTGCAAATTGGATTTTTACGCTTAATTATGTTTGTGATTAATATTTATTTCTTAATTTTTTTGATTAAAGATTTTATTTTTATTTTCAAAGTAAGACTCATGGTCTGAGTAATCCAACTGGTATCCGTTTTGATCAGGATAAGGGATAATTTTAATTGTGTTGATCAGTGTTTGGTTAATGGGTAAGTGTGATATAATTAGTAGTTCGTTGTCTTTGAAATTCATCCAAGTTGATGTTTTAATCAGTAGTATGTTTGGCTGTTAACGTTATTAATTTTGTCGTAAGCAAGTAGTTTTGGGTTGAAAAGTCCAAAGCGTGAGAGTTGCATGCCCATCTCTAAGTCTTCTATGTATTCAATGAACTGCATAAGTTCGTATACAAGAGTGTCGACACTATTGCGATTATTCTCATAATTTTATAGTCGTTGTAGCCCGTTGTTCATAAATTGTATAACATTGTTCATTTCATGAAGTTGTATTGAATTTTTAGCGATTGAATCTAATTTTTCTTGAAAATGCACTCGATCATTTTCATCAAGTGTACCAAATATGAATTTAAGAGATGAACCTATTACGGTTAATAGACCACCCTTCTGTCTATTTTTTTGGTGAATAGTTATTCTGTTTAATTCTTTAAGCAATTTATTATACAGATATTTCATGCGGGGTGTGTGTGTGTTGTTTTGTATTTTATGGGCAAAATAAGTAGTCAAAGTGTTAATTTCAGTTAAATTAATTTTTAGGCAATGATGTTCAAATGCGGATGGTATTTGAATTGGTTTACTTGAAAAAAGGATATAGCCGTGATTGGTGTCAATGTTGTTTATTTGAATTTGTTGGGTGTAGGCCGTCCCAAATAATAGAAGTAACATTATCATTTTACGCCAGATTCCTGTGAAATTGGGACTTTATTAAACGTTTTCTTTTTCTTAAAACTGTGTTTCATAGTAATTGAGTGACTCTATTTCGATTTGTGATTTTATAATGATCGGAGTCTATTTGTTCTACATTTTTGTTTGCTTTAAATGGGTTTTCCAATTTTCCCTTCTGTAGAGGACCTTTTGTCTGTTACTATTTATTTTTTCTATTTGCCTCTCTTTAATTTTTTGAGTTTCTAAAATTGGTCGACCAGAGTAAAGAAAAATGTGAGCAGGGGTCTGCCCAGTAGTGTCATGCTTAGTTTTGTGATTGTATATGTAAAGAAGAGTTTCAATTTTGCTTAGTTTAGCTTCCTTATCGTTAAATGAATTAATTATTCGAATTTTTTCGTTTATTGTTTTATGTAACCTTTCTATATCTGGTACTCCGTTTTTGGCTGTGTTAAGTCGTAACTCAATCTCCTCACTTTCAATCCATCGCTTAAGGGCTAAGCTGAAGAATGCGCCGTCTCTATTTGCTTTTAATAATATGGGCTTGCCTAATTGATTAAAAATTCGCATTAATGCATTTCTACACTCTATCCAATCTTTTGTTTTAATTTGTTCAAGGGTGGCGAATTTCGAGTAAACGTCGATACAACTAATGTAGTGTTTGCCTTCAGATGAATAGATGTCTATTACAAATTTATCTCGACAGTGTTCAGGATTTGGTGTAATTTTGAAGGGCATTTTCGTATTTCTGTGTTCTGTCTTGGTCAAGTTACACAAGTAGCATTCATTTATTATGTTTTGAATTAGAGGTTGACAATTTGGAAAATAGTAGCTTTCTTTAAATAACTTTGTCATTTTTTGGATACCGGGGTGCAAGAAATTTTCATGTGATTGCAATATGATTTCTTTAAATTCTGCATATGAATGTACATTCTTTAATAAGATGAGACTACGAATAACCTTTGTGTAATTGGTATTAATGATTTCTTTATGTGCTGCTTGTATAAGTTCAAAATCTACATCACTCATAATATACATGGTAATGTATTTGTAAATGAAATGGTCAAGTAAAAATTGCTTTGTTCTTTCTCTTGTCATTTTATCATACAAGATAGTAGTAATTGATTTACCGAAATAGGTTGTCTTTTCTACTTTATTTTGATCTGTTTTAACGAATATTATTTGTTTATTAAAAATGTTTATTGGTTTTTCTGTTAAGTGAATAAGTTCACTATTGTCTTCCTCTGCACTATGTTGGGTGGCTTTGCTATAATAATTCTCTTCAATTTTGATCCGTGATAATACATCAGCTACTACGTTCTGTTTGCCCTTAATACAGTCGATAGTAAACTGAAATTCTTGTAATTTAGTTCTCCATCTTTGGAGTTTAGCATTTGGTTCTTTTAATGTATGTATCCATCTAAGAGGTTGATGGTCGCTAGCTATTTCGAATTGTCGTCCAAGTAAGTAGTGGCGAAAAGTTTTAGTTGCCCATACTATGGCGAGTAATTCCTTTTCTATCGCACTGTAATTTAATTCATGTTCGTTTAGTGTTCTGCTGATGAAAGATATTGGATGACCGTTTTGAGAAAGAACGGTGTAATGATGAGCTCCAATTAATAACACAAGTCCGTTTTAAGTTGAATGCAGCCGTCGGGCTGACATATATTTATTCAATTTATTCTTTTGATTTTAGAGTAGGCATAAATGGTTCTGCCAGCTCAACGTCTACAGAGTGTCTCATTTTACAGTTTTGAATATATTTGGACTTAGGCCAATCCGCGTAGCTGCGCTGCCGGGTACGCCAGCGGCGGAGCGGCGTTCTTATGTATATTATGTAATATGCATTTGGTCGGCGTGGGAATGCTGACCATGCACTTATACTTTGTGGCCTTCGAGTGGGCAATGCACTTATACTTTTTGGCCTTCAAGTGGGCGATCATGTTACATCCGCCCTGGGCCATAGCAACAAAGTGCTGCCATATGTTAATATGCAATTTTATTTAATTGTTCTTAATATTGCATAGGCACATACTACATCTCCCTCCTTTTGAAAAATAACGTAACCTAGTGAAGTTATTTTAATTATTAAATGCAAATTATTTTATTTTTAATTTTTTTTTTTTTTTTTTAATTTTGTTTGTGTTTTTGTTTGAACAACAATAGTATTATTAATATAAAAGTTGATTTTGTAATGCAAAGATAAAAATATACATAGTGTATGGAAAATTTTGTAATAATGATTAAGGAAAATATAAGTTTAAAATCAATCATGAATGAAATTTCTTTAATCTATCTTTATGAACTACTTGCTTCTTATTTTTATTAGTAAGTAGCGTAATATTGTTATTATCTCCTTTGCTTTCTATCTTTTAGGGCCCTGTGTATTTAAAGTCTAATTTATGACCCACCTCATTTCTTAGTAAAACTTTATCTCCTACTTCTAACTCTATGTCATTTACTTTTAAGTCATTATTTTCCTTATTTTTCTCTTTATGTGCTTCAAGCAGTTTTCTTGCTCGAGCTTATGCTACTTCTAACCTATATTTACTCTCCTTAGCGTAATCATCTATGTTATATATTGGTTCTATGCTATGTAGTTTATTAAAATGTTTTGGTAAATTACTTGTTCTACCGAAAACTAATTCATATGGACAATAATTATGTACCATAGATGGGGTCGTGTTGAAACAGTATACGAAATATTGATGCCATACGTCCTAATCGGTTTTGTCCGCCGATATGTAGGATCGTATATACTCGTTTAAAGTTCTATGACTTCTTTCTACTACTCCAACTGTCTGGTGGTGATGAGCTGTTGATGTTATATTTTTTATTTTCAAATATTTACATAGGTCAGTAATTACTGAATTCTTATACTCTGTTCCCATGTCCGTTATGAACGTCTTCATTGGACCGTACTTTAGAATAAAAGATTCAAATATAGCTTTTGCGACCTTTTTTGCGCTTTTATTTGCTATTGGTATGGCAACTAAGTACTTGGTTAAATCACATATGAGAGTGACTGCGTACTCGTTACCATTTTCTGACTTAGGTTGTGGACCAATTGTGTCCACGACAACTCTATCGAAAGCATGTTCTGGTGTGTCGGTTATAGTCATTGGGGTCTTTATATGCTTTGTTGTTTTTGCTTTTTGGCATTTTTGACATTTTCTTACGTACTCTTTTATGTATTTACTCATATTGTTCCAATAGTAATGTCTTCTGACCTTGGCCAAGGTTTTTATAATGCCTGTATGCCCTCCTTGTATTGGATCATCATGTAGTGTAGACAATATAGCTTCTTTTTCTTTTTCATTATTTATTTGGGTCACCGGGATAAGTAGCGCTACTTTTAAATTCTTTAATATTTTATTGCCCATATTTTTAAATTCATCTATTGAAACGTGTTCAAAGATTTTCTTCCACGGTGCCATTTTGATTTGGCTGATATCATATATACCGGCTTGCAATTCAAGCCTTTGGAAAAATTGATCTAAATCAAGAATTCCATTAGTATAAAGATCACCAACATCATATCTTGCAATGATTTTCTTTCCATGTTTAAATAAACATATCGTGTCATTCAATTGCAATGTCACTACTTTTCGTACCTCGTCATTTGTTATGACTTCGTATACGTTGGGCTCTGAAGCTTTTTCTTTGGTTTGTTCGTGCAAATCCAATTGTTCTTTTCCTGCGCAGGATTTTTGTCTACTTTGAAATCTTGTAGTGACTTTTAATATATTTCCAGTTATTTCTTTTAGCTCTTTGATGGTTATTCTTGATAACGCATCAGCTACATGATTGTCCTTGCCCTTTAGATACTCTACCGTAAAATTATATTCCTCTAATTCAAGCCTTATTCTTGTTAATTTGGAACTGGGGTTCACCATCGAGAATAAATATGTCAATGGTCTATGGTCTGTTTTCACAGTGAAGTGTTTTCCGTAAATGTATGGTCTAAAATGTACTATTGCCCAATGGATTGCTGCTAACTCTTGTTCTGTTGTACTCTTATTGCTTTCACCTTTCGTAAAAGCTCTTGATGCAAAAGCAACTGGGAGTTGATGGCCATTATGGTTTTGAGTTAAAACTGCGCCACACGCTTGCTTGCTTGCATCTGTTATTATGCAAAATTCTTTGCTGAAGTCTGGGTACTGCAAGAGTGTTGGGTTAATTAGCTGAGATTTTAAATGTATGAATGCTTTTTGACATTCATCTGTCCACTTGAATGGAACATTCTTTTTACATAATCTTGTTATGTGCCGCGAATAGTCGGCGAAATTTTTGATAAAACGCTGTCCGCATCATGTGGAACTGGGTAGTTCTGAATGACATAATATTTTTTGTCATCCGGCAAAATTCCTTTGTCTGTGCATTTATGTCCCAAAAATGTGACTATATGCATGAAAAATGAACATTTTTCAGGATGTAACTTTAGGTTGTATTCCCTGCATTTACCAAAAACTTCAGTGAGGTTTTTAGGCATATGTTTTTCGGAACAACCTATGACTATTAAGTCATCCATATAAAGGAATGCCTGAGACGGTTCTATTCCGGAGAATGCTATAGTCATCATTCTTTGGAATGTATTAGGCGCTATTTTTAAGCCAAATGGCAATCGCGTGAAACGATATGAGCCATTGTTGGTTGAGAAAGATGTTATATCTCTCGAGCCTTCATCCAGTTCGATTTGATGAAAACCTGACATTAAATCAAGGCAGGAGAAATATTTTGCTCGACCAAGTTGGTCCAAAATATTATCTATTCTCGGTAGTGGAAATTTGTCAGCTAAAAGTTTCTTATTAATTTGGCGATAGTCTATTACTAATCTCCATTTCTTTTTGTCTGAATTTGGGCTTGACTTTTTAGGTACTAATAGCAAAGGGCTATTGTACTGTGAAACTGATGGTTCGACTATTTTATCTTTTATTAATTTCTGAACTTGGGCTTGTATTTCTTCTACTTGACTATGAGGACTTCTATAATTTTTCGTGTATACCGGTTCATCATCTTTTAATCTCAACTGTTGTTTATAAAAATTATTAACCGTTATTGGTTCTGATTCTAATGCAAATATATCTATATATTCGCTGCATATATTTTCTAATTGTGATTTGAACAATTCGGGGAAATTTTTCTTGAATTGAGATAAGACAGTTTTATTTCTGTTTTCACTATTTGCCTGAACTACATTGTAGTTCGAAAGTGGCTCATATTTTAAAGTGTCCATATTAACTAATTGATCAGAATCTGTCGTATTTAAAATTCGGACAACTGTATTACTTGATGTTGCGATTGTATTTGGTCTAATTATAAACCAATCTTCTTCTGGGTTTAAATCAATTTGGCAGTTATATTTTTTAATGAAATCTATTCCTATTATTCCATCACACGGTATGGGAAAATTTTTATCTACTAAATGAAAGTCTTGTGGGATAATGTATTTACCTGTCTGTATCTCAATAAAAGTCTGTCCTCTGTCTGTTATAATTGATGGTGTATACTCTTCGATCTTTTTTTACTGAGTACCTAAAGGCTGTTGCGAGTTTCCCTGATCTTGGATTACTCGTACATTTGCATTATTTCCGTTATAGTTGTTCTGATTGTTGTTACGGCCTCTATTTCCATTATTGCGGCCTCTGTTATAGCCATTATAGCGGTTATTATTATTATTTCCATTATAGCGGTTAAGATAACCGTTATTCTGGTAACCGTTATTTTGGTAACCGTTATTGTAGTTGCCTCTATTACTATTGTTATTGAAGCCTCTACCTCGGTTTCCACCTCTATTGGCATTTCCGTATCCTCTGTTGGATCTGTTACCTCTAAAGTACATCACTTTATTGATGTCACCGGTAACTCTTGCACTCGTTCTTATGTATGCGCTTATCGCTGCATCCATAGTGGTGCAAGTCCCTGCTTCCAGTACTGTTTTTATACTTTCGTGCTCAACACGATTTATCATTGTGTCTATTGCTTCTTTAGTGCTTAGACCAGTGGCATGTTCGAGAGGTAAACCCTCATCGATAAAGGAAGCTTCTAGTAGCTTTCTCAGCCTATCAACTTCAGCGGTAAATTGCATTGCAGTTTTACCTCTTTGCTGAACTGTTGCTAGTTTTGCCTTGACATTACTGGATGTTTCACCTACGACTACTTTCTGCAATTTGTTTAAAATTGCCGGAATCGTCGTTTCATTTTCAACTGAGTTCAAAGTTGTGCCAACTATTTTTGACTTAATGACCTCAATTGCAATGTCTTCATATGGTCCTTTAGCTAGGTCTACCAATTTGATTGCCTTTATGAATCTTTGTAAATGGATCTTTTGTCCATCAAATTCTGGCACTGTGCAAGCGACTTCCTTGATGTACGACCTAATGGCTGCTGCTTGTTCTGCCATGGTTACTTTATTTTCGGAGTCAGCTGCGTTATTCGTTTTATCCTCGTCCCTCAGCATTAATTTTGCTGGTAAAGTTAGATCGTGAAGATCTTCCTCTTTAATATCTTCTTTGACTCTAGTCCTATCTTCTTCATCAGAGTTAGTGCTGTCTTCATCTAAATTTATTCTTAGCGGTATGTTTACTATGGTTGGAATTTCTATCTGGAGACTGAATTTATTTTTTATGAATATTAATTTTTCTCTTAATGTCACCAGTAGTTCCAAAGCTTTAGCACACTGTTTGCTGTCCAAATTCTTTCTATTTTGTTGGATCAGCTCTCTGACTTCATTATAACTATTTACCAAGACTTGGGCATTCTTATTAATTGTTACAGCTTGTATTTTTTCTGTTTTGCGTTAAGCATTTATAAGATTTTCTGAAGTTTTCATTTGGATCAACAAGCTTTTCCCAGTCCATGCTGTGGTATACTCATATCTTCTAATTTATGCAGTTGTATTTTTTTTAGATAAATTCAATATTACGTTTATTTTTATTTGTTATTTTTTTTTTCATAAAATTTTTCTCATATTCTCATTCGTAATTGATTCTCTTCAAGATGTTCCTTAAATATTACCTAAACCGTTACCAGTGCTACGGTATCTTTTCTTAAGACACTTGTTATGCAATTTGTATATTTTTATTAATGCATTGGATACCATAATTAGTGCGATTACAATTAGTATTATGGTTATCCAGAACAAATCTGCATTTTGGACTTCAACTTTATTTATGACATTGGCTGTAGAGTCCACAGTTTTTGTGTCTATTAGACCCATTTTGGGTATACTAATTTTATATTTTGGCAAAGAATTTTCTATATATATATTTTAATTTTTACTTTTACTTATTCCATTTGTCTCTATAGACATTTATGTATGGAATTTTTTTATTTATAAAATTTTTTCTTCAATGTTCGCAAGAGTAAAAAAAAATTATATTTTACATTGTTGCCTGCCTGATTCTAGCTATGGCTTCGCGGGCCATATTGGGTTAACAGGGCATAATAGTATATGCTCCGTTTTACAATATTTCTTACAATTTTCTTATATTTATATTTTATATTTACTATATATATTTAATTTTCTGCTGCTGCTGATGCTCATCAGGTGTCAGCTGGGCGTCGCCGGGGGTGGCACGCTGACACTCCCTCGCTGCTGTCTATTTCTTGTGTGTCAGCTGGGCGTCGCCGGGGGTGGCACGCTGACACTCCCTCGCTACTGTCTATTGTTTGTGTGCTGACGATGTCGATGGCTGCTCACAAGTCCCCAAGCAGTGAGGACTCCAGATTCCTTCGCAGCCAGGGGGCACAGGACTTCTTTGGTTTTGTTAATGTTGGTGCTGGTGCTGGACATGCCTGGTATTTCGGAACTTCATTAATTGTGGTTATATTTTTAATATTATCTGAGTGAGTTTTCTCGAGTTAATGGGTCTTTAATTCTTGCTGATATTGCAGCAAGTGGTCTAGCTCTGCATGTAGCTTTAGAGCTTTCGACCAAACCGGTGGCGTTTGCTGACCGTATATTAGCCACCTTACGTGGGCTATACGTTTATTCAGCTTAGTTTTCAAACCGCCACGGTGTTTGCCCATACTCAATAGAACTCTACTCACTCAGATTTTTCCTTGGTTTTTGCAGTTCCATTTAATTATTCCTTGTGATGGGTCTTCTTCCAGTACAGTATTCCTTTGTCTTCACCAGCTTTGTTTGGTCAATTCGTCCAACATTCCTTTGTCTTCACCAGCTTTGGTCAATTCGTCCAACATTCCTTTGTCTTCACCAGCTTTGGTCAATACGTCCAACGTTGGACGACTGTTACGGTCGCCATGTAATGATGAGCTCCAATTAATAACACAAGTCCGTTTTAGGTTGAATGCAGCCGTCGGGCTGACATATATTTATTCAATTTATTCTTTTGATTTTAGAGTAGGCAGAAATGGTTCTGCCAGCTCAACGTCTACAGAGTGTCTCATTTTACAGTTTTGAATATATTTGGACTTAGGCTAATCCGCGTAGCTGCGCTGCCAGGTACGCCAGCGGCGGATCGGCGTTCTTATGTATATCTTATATATCTAGACTTATCGGGAGAACGAGCTAAGTATGTACGTATGTAATATGCATTTGGTCGGCGTGGGAATGCTGACCATGCACTTATACTTTGTGGCCTTCGAGTGGGCAATGCACTTATACTTTTTGGCCTTCAAGTGGGCGATCATGTTACATCCGCCCTGGGCCTTACTGCGTGCATAAACATAAACATAAACATAGCAACAAAGTACTGGCATATGTTAATATGCTATTTTATTTAATTGTTCTTAATATTGCATAGGCACATACTACAACGGCACCAAGGGCTACGTTACTAGCATCTGTGGTAAGCAAAAATTTTTTTTCAAAATCGGTGAGTTGTAAAATTGGTTCGCTTAATATCAAGACTTTTAGTTTCTGAAATGCATCTAAATAATTTTGATTTTTTGTGTCTATTTTCATTCCTTTTTTTAGACATTGTGTCAGAGGTTTTGCTATGTCAGCGTAATTAGGGATAAATTGGCGGTAATAACCGGTTAGTCCTAGGAATGATCTGATCTCTTTTACTTTATTTGGAATTGGGTATGAAACTATAGATTTTACTTTAAGAGGGTTTGGCTTAATTCCATTCGGAGTTACAATATGACCCAGAAAACTGGCTTCCTTTTTTAAGAATTCGCATTTGCTTAATTGCAATTTTAAATTTGCTTCGGACAATTTATTAAAAACCAATCGTAATGAATTTAGATGTTCATCAAGCGATGAAGAAAAAACAATTATGTCATCTAAGTAAACTAAACAATGCTTGTAGAGCAGTGGTCGGAAAATGTTATTCATGCACCTTTGAAATGTTGCGGGTGCAACATAACGAACGTATTCGTTATGTCCGCTCTTGGTGGAGAATGCAGTTTTCTGAATTGAGTCTGGATCCATTTCTATTTGGTGGAAGCCTTTCGCTAGATCTATTGTTGTAAAATATTGACTCTGTCCTAGTTTACCGAGTATTTCATCTATGTTTGGCATTGGATATCTATCTGGAATTGTTATTTTGTTCAACTTTCTAAAGTCATTTACAACTCTGTATTTCTGTTCACCTGAAGCGTCGAGTTTTTTTGATACTACCCAAGTAGGACTATTATATGGTGAATTACTTTCTCTAATTAAACCGTGCATAAGCATTTCTTGTACCTGATTTTCTATATATGAGATATGAGCAAGTGGATATTGGTTAGAATAAATAGGAGAATTGTCTGTTGTGTTTATTACTTGTTTTATTGTATTAGTGAATGTTAAATGATCTCCTTCTTGATATTGAAGATTCTTGAATTTATTTAATAAGATTTTTAATTTAGAACTTTCCTCTTCATTTAGATGATTTAATCGAAACAATTTAAAATCTATTTTTTTTATGAAAGTTGGAATTAATTTCTCATCTGATATTGGTATTTCTTGTTTTTGAATGTAAAAAGAATGATTTTTATTTGGGTCTGAATTAACTAATGGGTATACTTTATTATAAATTGAAACGGTGGAATTTTTATAATTTATAATGGATTGTCCATCACTAAGTAATTTTCTGCCAATTAATAAATCATAATCTTCTGATAAAATTTTTCAGGCCTGTTAAAAGTATTGTTAATGGGTAAGGTAATAGACTTTTTTAGTATTATGGCACCGTTAGATGTAAAAACTTTGCATTTAGTGTTTTGAATTGGGAGACTAAAGAAATTTTCTCTCATCCTTAATGGTCGATCCTGTGTCAATGAGGCATTTGTATTTATGACCTTTGTGTGTTATTTCTATGTATTGGTGTTGTCCGAAGCTGGTAACCGAAAATTCTCGTTAGATTGAGTAATATTTTCCTTTAATTCTGATGGCGTCATAAGTTGGTTACTGTCAGCCTGGGTTTGGTATGGATTGTAGTAGAAGCTCTTGTTCATAAAAGTGTTGATTACAGTTTGGGTCAGTTGGTCCATATTCTTGTGCGTCTTGAAGTCTAACTTCGTCGATAGACATTCTTGATTGATCGCTGTCAGCTGGTCTAGGACGTTTAATAATTTGTTTTATAGTTTGTTGCGTTTGTGGAAATGGATTCCTATTAAAATTAAGTTGTGGGTTTGCAAATCTAGTTGCACCAAATTGATTTTGTCCAGGTCTCATGGATGGTCTGTTGAACATTCGTCGTTGTTGAGTTTGCATGAGTGGATATGGATATTGTGATTGAATGGGTGGATACTAGTATGGATTAGGAAAAGTCTGTAATGGTTGTTGATATGATGGATATCTGGATTGATAGTGAGTTTGAAAGTTTGGATTCATTTTACTTGTATTTGTATGGAAAGTATTATTTTCAATTTTAGTTTTAATATTTTTTTCGAAATTTTGCTTCATATAAACATTTGCGTGTTCTTCATAAATCCCCTAATTTTGTGCTATATTAATTAAGGTTCTTGTTGTAGTTTATAATTATATTTCCTTTCTTAATAAATAAATAAATAGTCAAGTTTGTGTTTGAGTTTTATGTTTTATATTTTAAGTTATTTTCAACTGCAACACCAGCACCACGACCTACTCACAGCAAAAAACGTACAAGAATGAGAGAACAAATAAAAAGGTGTGGCCATTCATGTCAAATATAAAGTAGTGTTGTTTAACGATCATTGTAACAAAATATGTTTACAGGAATTTAAATTTGAAAAATATATATAAAAATTTCATTCAGCATTCGATTGGTCGTCTTGCAGCAAACCCAATTTGTCTCGTAACTCCACAAATCTCGCAGCAGGCAACGGTTTTGTAAATATGTCAGCCAGTTGATTCTCTGTAGGAATATACTCAAGACAAATCACATTATTCTGAACTTGCTCTCTGGCAAAATGATATTTAATATCAATATGTTTAGCTCGTTTATGACATGAGGGGTTGTTTGCTATGCTAATACAGCCTTGATTGTCTTCGTAAATTTTAATGGGGTTTTCTAGTTTAATGTTAATACTAGTTAATAAAAATTTAAGCCATAGAGCTTCTCTCACGGCTTCAAATAGGGCCATATACTCAGCTTCAGTTGATGAGGCTGCTACTGAGTTCTGTCTCTTTGTATTCCAACAAATGAGATTAAAATCAAACATTTTGAATAAATACCCTGTTGTACTTTTTCTATCAATTTCACTACCACCCCAATCAGAATCCACATAACCAATAATTTTATTTTCAAATGCCAAGTTCTTTTTAAAAATCAATTTCATATCGATAGTGCCCTTCAAATATCTAAGAACTCTTTTTAAGTTCTGGCATAACTCGGAGTTATTTTTGCTACTATATCTGCTCAAGATATTTACTGCAGTAGTTAAATCTGGGCGTGTACAAAGCATTATGTACATTAAACATCCTATGAGGTTACGGCATGGGGTATTGCAGTCTTCATCTGAATTAAGTAATTCATAATTTATTTTACTAGGTAAAGGAGTACTAACTGCATTACAATTTTCCATGTTAAATTTACTTAAAATTTTTTTAACATATGCAGATTGGCTTAAATAGATTTTATCTTCATGCATTTCTATCCTAATTCCAATAAAATGTTTTATTTCATTTAGGTCAGTCATCCTAAACTTTTCCATTAAATACCTTTTGAAGTTATTCATTCTTGTCATATCTCCTGTAGCTATAACCACATCATCTACATATAATAATACATATATGTTTTCATTGATGTTACCTTTGTCTAAAATATATATACAGCGATCAACTGAAGAGTTTACAAACTCACACTCTTTCAATGCTTGCTCAAATACTTCAAACCAGCATCTAGCCGCTTGCTTGAGTCCGTAAATTGCCTTATTCAATTTACACACATTGTCACTATTACACGATATACCTTGAGGGAGTCTCATATAAATTTCCTCTTTAACGTGCCATTTAAGAAAGCTGTTTTTACATCCATTTGATGGACTTTCAAGTTATACTGTATTGCTAATGACAATATAAATCGGAAACTTGAAATTCTAGCTACAGGAGCAAATGTCTCTTCATAGTCTATTTGGTATTTTTGAGTGAATCCTCGTGCAACCAATCTAGCTTTGTATCTAATTGGATTTCCAAGTTCATTATATTTAACAGAAAATACCCATCTGCTATCTACAATATTTTTGTTTTCAGGCCTTTTTGTAATTGTCCAAGTATTATTAATTTTATGAGCATTTAACTCTGTATTGATGGCTTCTTCCCAAGAAGATTTATCATCCCTATATTGAATTTCATCAAATGAATTTGGGACATCGTTAAATATAGTATGAGCATTTAGAACAACTTTATTTAGACTATTATCCTCTTCATTATAGGATATCTGAGGCTTAGTCTTTAATCTCTCACTTCTTCTATTACTCTCATTCGGGTTGCCTGATCCCTTACTTTCATTCAGGTGATCATCTCGCTTTCTTTTCTTACTCTCATTCTGAAAATATTTATTACTTTCCTTACTATCTTTCAGGAATTGTATGTTGTCGCATTCCTTACTCTCATTCGGGAATTCTGTTTGTATTATTTTCCTACTGTCATTTGGAAAATTTTTATTTTCACTTTCCTTACTATCTTTCAGGAATTGTATGTTGTCGCATTCCTTACTCTCATTCGGGAATTCTGTTTGTATTATTTTCCTACTGTCATTCGGAAAATTTTTATTTTCACTTTCCTTACTATCTTTCAGGAACACTGTTTCAAATTTAACAGCTCTAGAATTAACCATATTGGTTTCATCGACAACAACATCTCTTGCGACAATAAATTTTTCATTTACAGCATCCCACAACTTAAAACCATTGGGTTCATAGCCCACAAAAATACTTTTAAATGATTTATCATCAAACTTTCCTTGTTTGTTTTTAATATGCACATAAACAGTTGCACCAAACACTCTCAAATGTTTTAAATATGGCTTCTTATTGTGCCACATCTCATATGGGGTCTTTGAACTATCAACAAGTGCTTTGCTAGGAATTCTGTTGATTAAATAAGTAGCAGTTAATACTGCTTCGCCCCAAACGCTTTTATCTAGTTTTGCACCACTAACCATGGTTCGAGCTTTTTCCGTAATGGTTCTTATCATTCTCTCAGAAACACCATTTAACTGAGGTGTATGTGGCACTGTTAAGTGATAAGAAATTCCTTTCTTAACACAAAATTGTCTCATCTCATTTGACAAGTATTCTCTACCATTGTCAATGTATAAATACACAACCTTTAAATTAAAATGAGCTTCACTCTTGGCTACAAAATCTTGAAACATGCTAAACACATCAGATTTATATTTAATTAAATAAGTTACACAATAATGTGTAAACTGATCAACAAAGATCACAAAATAATTTTTATCATCTAAAGTAACTGGAGTAATAGGCCCACAGACATCTGAGTGTACTACAAAAAGTGGTCTTTTAATATGGGTCTTATCTTTCAATTGTTTAAAAGGAAGTCTTGCCTGTTTACCATTTAAACAGGGTTCACAAATTTCACATGATAACTCTAAGTTGTTTAGAAGACTTTGATCACTAAACATATTCTTTCGTTTTATTTCTAATAATTTGCCATCGCTTATATGGCCAAACCTCTCATGCCATAAACGAAAATTATTTTTATGCTTAGCATTTATAGAATATGCTGGAAAATTGATCACAGGTACATTGTTTAACATACCTGAATTTTTGACAACCATTAACCCATTTTTCGAAATGGTTACACCGCTTTTGTCAAATTCGATCGACATTCCTGCCTCTTGGAGACGCTTTACGGACATCAAATTACCAGCAGCTTCCTTACAAAAGAGTACATCCTCCAGTGTAATCTCATGGTCATTCCGTAGTCGGACAATACCACGCTTAGTGGCATAAATAAATTCGCCTTGCTTGGCCACTGCAATCTTAAGTGGAGGCACAACCTCCACACTGTCGGTATACAGCGACTCATCATTTATAAGATGGTCACTAGCACCAGAATCAAGGACAAACCCGCAGTTATCCATCACTGAAGTATTATTCACTTCTTTTACCATAAACGCAATGCCGTGTGATGTTGCAGTTTGTCAGCTGGGCGTCGCCGGGGGTGGCACGCTGACACTCCCTCGCTACTGTCTATTGTTTGTGTGCTGACGATGTCGATGGCTGCTCACAAGTCCCCAAGCAGTGAGGACTCCAGATTCCTTCGCAGCCAGGGGGCACAGGACTTCTTTGGTTTTGTTAATGTTGGTGCTGGTGCTGGACATGCCTGGTATTTCGGAACTTCATTAATTGTGGTTATATTTTTAATATTATCTGAGTGAGTTTTCTCGAGTTAATGGGTCTTTAATTCTTGCTGATATTGCAGCAAGTGGTCTAGCTCTGCATGTAGCTTTAGAGCTTTCGACCAAACCGGTGGCGTTTGCTGACCGTATATTAGCCACCTTACGTGGGCTATACGTTTATTCAGCTTAGTTTTCAAACCGCCACGGTGTTTGCCCATACTCAATAGAACTCTACTCACTCAGATTTTTCCTTGGTTTTTGCAGTTCCATTTAATTATTCCTTGTGATGGGTCTTCTTCCAGTACAGTATTCCTTTGTCTTCACCAGCTTTGTTTGGTCAATTCGTCCAACATTCCTTTGTCTTCACCAGCTTTGGTCAATTCGTCCAACATTCCTTTGTCTTCACCAGCTTTGGTCAATACGTCCAACGTTGGACGACTGTTACGGTCGCCATGTAATGATGAGCTCCAATTAATAACACAAGTCCGTTTTAGGTTGAATGCAGCCGTCGGGCTGACATATATTTATTCAATTTATTCTTTTGATTTTAGAGTAGGCAGAAATGGTTCTGCCAGCTCAACGTCTACAGTGTCTCATTTTACAGTTTTGAATATATTTGGACTTAGGCTAATCCGCGTAGCTGCGCTGCCAGGTACGCCAGCGGCGGAGCGGCGTTCTTATTTATATCTTATATATCTAGACTTATCGGGAGAACGAGCTAAGTATGTACGTATGTAATATGCATTTGGTCGGCGTGGGAATGCTGACCATGCACTTATACTTTGTGGCCTTCGAGTGGGCAATGCACTTATACTTTTTGGCCTTCAAGTGGGCGATCATGTTACATCCGCCCTGGGCCTTACTGCGTGCATAAACATAAACATAAACATAAACATAGCAACAAAGTACTGGCATATGTTAATATGCTATTTTATTTAATTGTTCTTAATATTGCATAGGCACATACTACAACGGCACCAAGGGCTACGTTACTAGCATCTGTGGTAAGCAAACATTTTTTTTCAAAATCGGTGAGTTGTAAAATTGGTTCGCTTAATATCAAGACTTTTAGTTTCTGAAATGCATCTAAATAATTTTGATTTTTTGTGTCTATTTTCATTCCTTTTTTTAGACATTGTGTCAGAGGTTTTGCTATGTCAGCGTAATTAGGGATAAATTGGCGGTAATAACCGGTTAGTCCTAGGAATGATCTGATCTCTTTTACTTTATTTGGAATTGGGTATGAAACTATAGATTTTACTTTAAGAGGGTTTGGCTTAATTCCATTCGGAGTTACAATATGACCCAGAAAACTGGCTTCCTTTTTTAAGAATTCGCATTTGCTTAATTGCAATTTTAAATTTGCTTCGGACAATTTATTAAAAACCAATCGTAATGAATTTAGATGTTCATCAAGCGATGAAGAAAAAACAATTATGTCATCTAAGTAAACTAAACAATGCTTGTAGAGCAGTGGTCGGAAAATGTTATTCATGCACCTTTGAAATGTTGCGGGTGCAACATAACGAACGTATTCGTTATGTCCGCTCTTGGTGGAGAATGCAGTTTTCTGAATTGAGTCTGGATCCATTTCTATTTGGTGGAAGCCTTTCGCTAGATCTATTGTTGTAAAATATTGACTCTGTCCTAGTTTACCGAGTATTTCATCTATGTTTGGCATTGGATATCTATCTGGAATTGTTATTTTGTTCAACTTTCTAAAGTCATTTACAACTCTGTATTTCTGTTCACCTGAAGCGTCGAGTTTTTTTGATACTACCCAAGTAGGACTATTATATGGTGAATTACTTTCTCTAATTAAACCGTGCATAAGCATTTCTTGTACCTGATTTTCTATATATGAGATATGAGCAAGTGGATATTGGTTAGAATAAATAGGAGAATTGTCTGTTGTGTTTATTACTTGTTTTATTGTATTAGTGAATGTTAAATGATCTCCTTCTTGATATTGAAGATTCTTGAATTTATTTAATAAGATTTTTAATTTAGAACTTTCCTCTTCATTTAGATGATTTAATCGAAACAATTTAAAATCTATTTTTTTTATGAAAGTTGGAATTAATTTCTCATCTGATATTGGTATTTCTTGTTTTTGAATGTAAAAAGAATGATTTTTATTTGGGTCTGAATTAACTAATGGGTATACTTTATTATAAATTGAAACGGTGGAATTTTTATAATTTATAATGGATTGTCCATCACTAAGTAATTTTCTGCCAATTAATAAATCATAATCTTCTGATAAAATTTTTCAGGCCTGTTAAAAGTATTGTTAATGGGTAAGGTAATAGACTTTTTTAGTATTATGGCACCGTTAGATGTAAAAACTTTGCATTTAGTGTTTTGAATTGGGAGACTAAAGAAATTTTCTCTCATCCTTAATGGTCGATCCTGTGTCAATGAGGCATTTGTATTTATGACCTTTGTGTGTTATTTCTATGTATTGGTGTTGTCCGAAGCTGGTAACCGAAAATTCTCGTTAGATTGAGTAATATTTTCCTTTAATTCTGATGGCGTCATAAGTTGGTTACTGTCAGCCTGGATTGGTATGGATTGTAGTCAAGAAGCTCTTGTTCATAAAAGTGTTGATTACAGTTTGGGTCAGTTGGTCCATATTCTTGTGCGTCTTGAAGTCTAACTTCGTCGATAGACATTCTTGATTGATCGCTGTCAGCTGGTCTAGGACGTTTAATAATTTGTTTTATAGTTTGTTGCGTTTGTGGAAATGGATTCCTATTAAAATTAAGTTGTGGGTTTGCAAATCTAGTTGCACCAAATTGATTTTGTCCAGGTCTCATGGATGGTCTGTTGAACATTCGTCGTTGTTGAGTTTGCATGAGTGGATATGGATATTGTGATTGAATGGGTGGATACTAGTATGGATTAGGAAAAGTCTGTAATGGTTGTTGATATGATGGATATCTGGATTGATAGTGAGTTTGAAAGTTTGGATTCATTTTACTTGTATTTGTATGGAAAGTATTATTTTCAATTTTAGTTTTAATATTTTTTTCGAAATTTTGCTTCATATAAACATTTGCGTGTTCTTCATAAATCCCCTAATTTTGTGCTATATTAATTAAGGTTCTTGTTGTAGTTTATAATTATATTTCCTTTCTTAATAAATAAATAAATAGTCAAGTTTGTGTTTGAGTTTTATGTTTTATATTTTAAGTTATTTTCAACTGCAACACCAGCACCACGACCTACTCACAGCAAAAAACGTACAAGAATGAGAGAACAAATAAAAAGGTGTGGCCATTCATGTCAAATATAAAGTAGTGTTGTTTAACGATCATTGTAACAAAATATGTTTACAGGAATTTAAATTTGAAAAATATATATAAAAATTTCATTCAGCATTCGATTGGTCGTCTTGCAGCAAACCCAATTTGTCTCGTAACTCCACAAATCTCGCAGCAGGCAACGGTTTTGTAAATATGTCAGCCAGTTGATTCTCTGTAGGAATATACTCAAGACAAATCACATTATTCTGAACTTGCTCTCTGGCAAAATGATATTTAATATCAATATGTTTAGCTCGTTTATGACATGAGGGGTTGTTTGCTATGCTAATACAGCCTTGATTGTCTTCGTAAATTTTAATGGGGTTTTCTAGTTTAATGTTAATACTAGTTAATAAAAATTTAAGCCATAGAGCTTCTCTCACGGCTTCAAATAGGGCCATATACTCAGCTTCAGTTGATGAGGCTGCTACTGAGTTCTGTCTCTTTGTATTCCAACAAATGAGATTAAAATCAAACATTTTGAATAAATACCCTGTTGTACTTTTTCTATCAATTTCACTACCACCCCAATCAGAATCCACATAACCAATAATTTTATTTTCAAATGCCAAGTTCTTTTTAAAAATCAATTTCATATCGATAGTGCCCTTCAAATATCTAAGAACTCTTTTTAAGTTCTGGCATAACTCGGAGTTATTTTTGCTACTATATCTGCTCAAGATATTTACTGCAGTAGTTAAATCTGGGCGTGTACAAAGCATTATGTACATTAAACATCCTATGAGGTTACGGCATGGGGTATTGCAGTCTTCATCTGAATTAAGTAATTCATAATTTATTTTACTAGGTAAAGGAGTACTAACTGCATTACAATTTTCCATGTTAAATTTACTTAAAATTTTTTTAACATATGCAGATTGGCTTAAATAGATTTTATCTTCATGCATTTCTATCCTAATTCCAATAAAATGTTTTATTTCATTTAGGTCAGTCATCCTAAACTTTTCCATTAAATACCTTTTGAAGTTATTCATTCTTGTCATATCTCCTGTAGCTATAACCACATCATCTACATATAATAATACATATATGTTTTCATTGATGTTACCTTTGTCTAAAATATATATACAGCGATCAACTGAAGAGTTTACAAACTCACACTCTTTCAATGCTTGCTCAAATACTTCAAACCAGCATCTAGCCGCTTGCTTGAGTCCGTAAATTGCCTTATTCAATTTACACACATTGTCACTATTACACGATATACCTTGAGGGAGTCTCATATAAATTTCCTCTTTAACGTGCCATTTAAGAAAGCTGTTTTTACATCCATTTGATGGACTTTCAAGTTATACTGTATTGCTAATGACAATATAAATCGGAAACTTGAAATTCTAGCTACAGGAGCAAATGTCTCTTCATAGTCTATTTGGTATTTTTGAGTGAATCCTCGTGCAACCAATCTAGCTTTGTATCTAATTGGATTTCCAAGTTCATTATATTTAACAGAAAATACCCATCTGCTATCTACAATATTTTTGTTTTCAGGCCTTTTTGTAATTGTCCAAGTATTATTAATTTTATGAGCATTTAACTCTGTATTGATGGCTTCTTCCCAAGAAGATTTATCATCCCTATATTGAATTTCATCAAATGAATTTGGGACATCGTTAAATATAGTATGAGCATTTAGAACAACTTTATTTAGACTATTATCCTCTTCATTATAGGATATCTGAGGCTTAGTCTTTAATCTCTCACTTCTTCTATTACTCTCATTCGGGTTGCCTGATCCCTTACTTTCATTCAGGTGATCATCTCGCTTTCTTTTCTTACTCTCATTCTGAAAATATTTATTACTTTCCTTACTATCTTTCAGGAATTGTATGTTGTCGCATTCCTTACTCTCATTCGGGAATTCTGTTTGTATTATTTTCCTACTGTCATTTGGAAAATTTTTATTTTCACTTTCCTTACTATCTTTCAGGAATTGTATGTTGTCGCATTCCTTACTCTCATTCGGGAATTCTGTTTGTATTATTTTCCTACTGTCATTCGGAAAATTTTATTTTCACTTTCCTTACTATCTTTCAGGAACACTGTTTCAAATTTAACAGCTCTAGAATTAACCATATTGGTTTCATCGACAACAACATCTCTTGCGACAATAAATTTTTCATTTACAGCATTCCACAACTTAAAACCATTGGGTTCATAGCCCACAAAAATACTTTTAAATGATTTATCATCAAACTTTCCTTGTTTGTTTTTAATATGCACATAAACAGTTGCACCAAACACTCTCAAATGTTTTAAATATGGCTTCTTATTGTGCCACATCTCATATGGGGTCTTTGAACAGTTAATACTGCTTCGCCCCAAACGCTTTATCTAGTTTTGCACCACTAACCATGGTTCTAGCTTTTTCCGTAATGGTTCTTATCATTCTCTCAGAAACACCATTTAACTGAGGTGTATGTGGCACTGTTAAGTGATAAGAAATTCCTTTCTTAACACAAAATTGTCTCATCTCATTTGACAAGTATTCTCTACCATTGTCAATGTATAAATACACAACCTTTAAATTAAAATGAGCTTCACTCTTGGCTACAAAATCTTGAAACATGCTAAACACATCAGATTTATATTTAATTAAATAAGTTACACAATAATGTGTAAACTGATCAACAAAGATCACAAAATAATTTTTATCATCTAAAGTAACTGGAGTAATAGGCCCACAGACATCTGAGTGTACTACAAAAAGTGGTCTTTTAATATGGGTCTTATCTTTCAATTGTTTAAAAGGAAGTCTTGCCTGTTTACCATTTAAACAGGGTTCACAAATTTCACATGATAACTCTAAGTTGTTTAGAAGACTTTGATCACTAAACATATTCTTTCGTTTTATTTCTAATAATTTGCCATCGCTTATATGGCCAAACCTCTCATGCCATAAACGAAAATTATTTTTATGCTTAGCATTTATAGAATATGCTGGAAAATTGATCACAGGTACATTGTTTAACATACCTGAATTTTGACAACCATTAACCCATTTTTCGAAATGGTTACACCGCTTTTGTCAAATTCGATCGACATTCCTGCCTCTTGGAGACGCTTTACGGACATCAAATTACCAGCAGCTTCCTTACAAAAGAGTACATCCTCCAGTGTAATCTCATGGTCATTCCGTAGTCGGACAATACCACGCTTAGTGGCATAAATAAATTCGCCTTGCTTGGCCACTGCAATCTTAAGTGGAGGCACAACTCCACACTGTCGGTATACAGCGACTCATCATTTATAAGATGGTCACTAGCACCAGAATCAAGGACAAACCCGCAGTTATCCATCACTGAAGTATTATTCACTTCTTTTACCATAAACGCAATGCCGTGTGATGTTGCAGTTTGAACTTGTTTTCATTTTCTTTATTTTTATTATTTAATATTCTTTTATAATGGAAGCAGTCTTTTTTAATGTGGCCTTCTCTGCCACAGTGGTGACACTTGACTTTATACTTTGAATTTCCCTTGAATATTTTCTTTGGTTTAGTTACCCGATTTTTAAACAAATTATTTTTATAAGTGTTATTTTGTTGTGCACGATCGCGTTCATAACTTTCTTGCTTGTATCGTTGTGGTCATTTTTAATTTTAATTTCTTGATCCAGCAATCTATTTTTCACAAACGCCAATGTCAAATTTTTTCTCTATCGCTGTAATAATTCCATCGTAACACGAAGGCAATGTGATCAGTAGATGAGAAATTTTATCCATCTCTTCTATTTTTGCACCAGCTGCCAACAATTCACTTATAAGTTCGTCAAAATATGAAAATGGCTTAATAGTGACATCTCACTCGATAGCTTCAGAGAAAGCAAACGTTCGCAGCGCCAGTTGCGACGCCAAAACTTTTTCGTTCATAAACGGCGTCCAAATTCTCAAGAATCTGACGCGCCGTAATGTCGCTTGTTGCGAAATTTAAAAACGAGTCGCTTAGGTACTCTATTATTGTACTTTTTGCACAACGCTCTGCCTTTTTCCAGGAGTCATCTACCTCGTTAGGCATTAAACCATCAACTACTTTAAGCACATCTTGCTCGGCCAAAAGAGCCCTAATTCTAAATTTCCAAATCGCGTACTTCTCGCCATCAACGGCTTAATATTACGTTTAGCCTTGTCCATTTTTCACTCAAATTCTCAGAAGGAATTAATTTCACAAGAATGTGAAAAAAAAATGCTATTTCACAATTTATTTTCACAATCTTAATTCACAATTTAATTGTTTATTAGGCATGGACTGGGCCCATAACCTGTTGTAGTTTATAATTTATATTTCCTTTCTAATAAATAAATAAATAGTCAAGTTTGTGTTTGAGTTTTATGTTTTATATTTTAAGTTATTTTCAACTGCAACACCAGCACCACGACCTACTCACAGCAAAAAAAAACGTACAAGAATGAGAGAACAAATAAAAGGTGTGGCCATTCATGTCAAATATAAAGTAGTGTTGTTTAACATTATTTTTGTAGGTTGAATAGTATATTCCAATAATCTTTTAATGCAAATAACACCTCAGATAGGATGGGTAATCAGGCATCGATTAGGGGACAATTGCATAATATCCAAGAGGACGATGCAAATTTTCCCCAATCAGCCTCGAACAACCCTCAGGATATTTAGGAACTAGAAAAACCCATTCAACGTTGCCCTATTTGTTAATACAGATTACACCCGAAAGATCAATAAGTCCGGGTATCACCAGATCGTCTTAGCGGAAAATGACCGCGAAAAAACTTCCTTCTCCGTAAACGGAGGGAAGTACGAATTCAAGAGACTTCCCTTTGGCTTGAGAAATGCTGCCAGCATCTTCCAGAGAGCCATTGATGACATTCTCAGAGAACAAATCGGCATGACTTGCTATGTCTACGTCGACGATGTAATATCTTCTCAGAAAATGAGAATGCTCATGTCAAGCACGTGGATTGGGTTTTAAAAACCATAAGCGATGCAAATATGAGAGTCTCAGTAAAAAAGTCAAGTTTTTTTTAAAAAAGCGTTAACTTTCTCGGCTTTATAGTCACCAGCGATGGCACTACCACAGACCCAGAGAAGGTCAGGGCCATAAAAGAGTTCCCTGAACCAAAAACAGTATTTGAGTTTAGGTCGTTCCTAGGTCTCGCGAGCTATTACAGACGCTTCATTAAGGACTTTGCGGCCATAGCAAGGCCTATTTCCGATATCTTAAAGGGCGAAAATGGAAGTGTAAGCAGACATAGGTCGCGACACATCCACGTACAATTCGATGAGGCGCAAAAAAATTCTTTTGAAAAACTGCGGAACATTTTGGCATCCGAAGATGTTATGCTTAGATACCGGATTACAAGAAGCCATTCCATCTAACGACGGATGCTTCAGCCTACGGTATTGGCGCAGTTCTTTCACAAGAGAACCGTCCTATTACAATGATCTCGAGGACATTGAAGGATAGGGAAATGAACTACGCCACAAACGAAAGGGAATTATTAGCCATCGTTTGGGCGTTGGCCAAGCTGCGACACTATTTATATGCGGTGAAAGATATAACTATCTTCACCGATCATCAGCAATTGTCATTCTCGGTAACAGATTCTAACCCTAACGCGAAAATTAAAAGGTGGAAGGGTCGCATCGAGGAAACGGGTGCGAAGGTAGTCTATAAACCGGGAAAAGAAAATTTAGTTGCTGATGCCCTATCTAGGAAGCAAATTAATGCCATAGAAGAACAGGACAGAATCATGCGTTGCGACCATTCACAGTGAGATTTCCCTCACTCACACCATAGAAACAACGGATAAGCCCCTAAACTGCTTCCAGAACCAACTAGTTCTTGAAGAGGCCCGCTTTCCGCTGAAACGCTCTTTCGTTCTCTTTAAAGACAAGAAACGACATTCGATCAACTTCACCGATAGGGAGTCATTAATCAATGACCTTGCGGATACAATAGTCCCCAGGGGCGTAAACGCCCTCCATTGCGATTTGCACGCTAGCAACGGTACAGGACGAATTAGTCCGGAGATTCCCGACTACAAAATTCTGGCACTGCAAAAACCGTGTTACAGACATTTTTGGGGTCGAGGAAAGAAGGGAAATCATATTAGCAGAACACAATAGGGCCCACCGGTCGGCCCAGGAAAATGTGAAACAAGTTCTCACTGGCCAATGAAATTGTCCAAAACTGCAAACATGCGCGAAAGCCAAATATGATAGGCGTCCGAAGAAACAAGAGATTGGTGAGTCACCGATTCCCTCTCATATAGGAGAGATGCTACACATAGACATTTTCTCGACGGATAAAAAATATTTTCTCACTTGCATTGACAAGTTTTCGAAATTCGCCGTCGTACAGCACGTGCCGTCAAGAACGATTGAGGATTTGAAACCGGCCTTGTTACAGGTCATGAATTTCTTCCCAAAGGCCAAAGTGATTTACTGCGACAACGAACCATCGTTAAAATCGCACACGATCACGGCCATGCTAGACAACCATTTCGGCGTCAGCATCACCAATGCGCCACCCCTTCACAGTGTATCAAACGGGCAAGTGGAGCGTTTTCACAGCACTCTACTGGAGCTCGCCAGGTGCCTAAAAATTGACAAGGGCTTAAGTGATACCGTGGAAATAATCTTGGTAGCCACTACCAGATATAACAAATCAATCCATTCGGTCACCGATAAGAGGCCAGTCGACGTAATACAATAATACACGGACGGCACACAAGAACGGATTGCTGCCAAAATTAAGAGGGCCCAGGACGCGCTAAGGTCTAGGGAGAATGCTTCTCGACAAAACAAAGTCTTCGAAGTGGGCGAAAAGGTTTTGGTCAAAACTAACAGAAGGCTTGGCAATAAACTCCCTCCCTTGTGTGAGGAAAAAACCATACAAGCAGACCTGGGGACCACGGTCCTCATTGAAGGGAGGGTGGTCCACAAGGACAACTTAAAATGACTCTCTCGCTTAATTTTAAATTTTTATTATCACCAGCCATTTGGCAAACTTCCATTTAGTAGACATTAAGTCCGTTGCCAAAGGCGCGATGTTTTAGTTTTAGGATAAAAGTAATTGGTGATGGGATAAACCTCAGCGAACAAGAAAAAGCGACTAAAAAAATCACGACAAGGCCCAAACAAGAGCTCCAGGGGTAGCGAGTTCCCCATCATTGAATATCACCGCCAACAGAGATATTCTGAGTCTCCCCTACCTTCACCAGCTGAGTGAACGTAACTTGGAGTTCATCAAAGAGTTCGGGGGAGAAATTGATACTAACCATTCACTTCGCATAATACTCATCGCAGCAGCGATTTGTTGTGCAATGATTTGTATCGGCATCACCTTTCTACGGTTCATCGGAGCGCGTAGATCTGCAATCCAACTAAACGGGATGATCGCTGAGTTAGGACCAACCGAGGACGGCCGGAATCTTGAAGGGGTAGTAGTTAACACAAGCCAACGTACTAGAACAGTTGGCTCAGTGTGCGAAATATGATATAAAAACGTCAAAAGTGCTGACCCGGCATTGGGCCGGAAACTTGTGCGCAGACGGCAATCACAGCATATTTGTGTGGCCGCTGCGATTCTTTTGTTAGCTTTAAGAATCATTTTATATTTCAGTTCGTTTCGAAGCCTCATTGAATAAAGAGCACAAGCTCATATGAGAACAACTCCGGCAATAGCCGTTATTCTTTTATTAAAATAAAACTGACTGAGTCCCTAGGCCAGCAGTTAAGAAGGGTAGTCCCCCTTCCATCATAATCTTCTTAATTTACAAATTACCCCCGAAAGATCAATAAAACTATTGATCGATACAGGATCAACCTTTTCGTTTATTCGGCCAGAGTTGGTACATCCCCAGTACATAAGGAAATTGAAAGACCCAATAACCATTAAAACTATTGCACATTTACATGAGGTTGAGAGGGAAGCATTCTTACCAATGTTCACGGAGTTAGGTGGAATTGGTAAAATGAGAGTGCTCCTCTTTAAATTTCACAACGTCTTTGAGGACTGATCGGAATGGATATGCTACACCAGTTGAAGGCAGTTATTGATATGCAGAAAGGATGGTTCGAGGGTAGAAAGGGTGAAAACAAAAATCACTTCGAACCTACAAACCATCAGAACGGTATTCAATAAAGGCCGGGTCAAAAAGGGTCATATCTATTCCGGTGCGGGCTGGAAGACGGAGATTTCGTATTAACAGAACCATAGTAAAAAGAATATGGAAAATACAAGAGGGAATCTATAGGGCAGGTGTTGGCAAAGCTGGATGGAGGTCACGAATTATGCAGATCGGACCAGGAATTATTTTAGAAGAAGATGTGTAGAATCAAAACTAATCAACATTTTGAATTAAACACGATAGAGCAAGAAAGGAACAATAGGACTAGCATTCCGTTTGACAAAATCAGGACAGATCATTTAAACAAAGAGGAACTTGGAGAGCTTCGCAGAATTGTAGGAAGTATCCGAGTATATTCCACAAGGAAGGGGACAACTCATTTATTATTATATTTATTATTTATTTTATTTATTTATTTATTTTCTATATTTTACAAACGTGGTCAAACACCAAATAAGAACAAAAGAGATATTCCCATTTATGCCAGGCCTTATAGATATGCGTTTAAGGAAAGGCAGGAGGTGGAGAAGACAGTTGGAGAAGTTATTAGACCAAAAGATAATAAGACATAGCCATAATCCGAATGCCATTCGGCTTGAACAATGCTCCGCACCTTCAGAGATTGATGAATAAACATCTTTGGAGGTTGCTGGGTGAATGTTGTCTCATTTATATGGACGACATCATGGTGTTCTCAGCGTCCTTGCAGGAACACATTACGGACTTAGGAAATGTTTCAAAAAGCTACGAAGCTAATTTTAAACTGGGGCATTAGATAAGACGGAATTTCTGGAGAACAGAGGTGAAAACTTAGGACATGTGGTGACCCCACAAGGATCAAACCAAACCCCGGGAAAGATTAAAGCAATTAAGAAATTCACCGTCCCGAGGACGAGGAAGCAGATAAAACCTTCCTAGGGTTTATTAGGTTACTACAGAAAGTTCATTAAGGACTTCGCAGCAATAACGAAACTCTCAGTAAACAACTTAAAGGGAAAAGGCCAGTACAGGTAGACGAGGAATACTCAGAAGCATTTGAGGGTGTGCAAAACCCTCCTATGCAATGACCCAATTTTACAGTTTCCCGATTTCGAAAAGCCATTCATCCCTGACCAACGGATGCAAGTATTATGGCTATTGGAGCGGTCCTATCACAGGGAAACCTGGAAGGACAGACCAATAGCATACGCAGTAGAACCCTGTCAAATCCGAAAGAAACTACGCCACGAAGAGAAGAAATGCTTGCCATTATTTGGTCGATAAAACATATCAGACACTACCGTTCGGCCACTAAGTTCAAATATGACGGAGATCATAGGCCATTAACCTGGGCTAATGAGCATTAAAGAGCCCGATTCTAAACTTGTAAGATGGAGACCCAGATGTTGGAATATGACTATGAAATAGTAACAAAAAGGGTTCCTTGAACGTAGTGGGCGGACGCACTGAGCAGAATCCAACCGGAGCTTAACGTATTGGAAAACGCCTCGGAAGTGGCAACAAATGGCGAGACGATACACTCCGCGGGGGAAGATTTGCAGTTGGGATTTCCAATTTCTGAAAAGCCACTTAACGAGTATAACATTCAGGTGGTTGTAGAGAAAGGGAAAACGTCTAAAGTAATGAAGCAAGTTCCATTTAGGAACAAAATGCGGATAATTTGGACAGAAAATAACTTTGATGACGAGACAATTGGCCGTAAACTCAGGGAAATTTTAAAACCAAAGAGAACGGTAGCATTGCTGATACCGGAGGAGTTGGTATACCATCCAAGAGGTATACTGCAAATATTTTGCTTACAGTAAATTTTATAGGGCGATAAGATGTACAATCTTGTTGCCAGATACAGTTGAGAGGGATCAGCAAGAAGAGGTTGTTAAAGATTATCACCTGAAGAGTAACCACAGGGGGATAGAGGAAACATTAGCACATTTAAAAAGGGAGGTCTTCTTTCCTCATATGAAGCAGCTAATAACGCAAACAATTAACAATTGCGATAGTTGTCAGACACAGAAATATGACAGAAGGCCTCACAAGATAAAATACAGTATGACGGAAACTCCGGACAGACCCTTAGAAATAGTGCATATCGACTTATATTTCGTTAATAAGAAAAACGTTTTCACGATTATTGACAAATTTTCGATATATGCATGGGGAGTAACTATTCCAGCCAAGGAAAGTATTAAAATTGTCAAGGCAATGAAAAACTTTATGGCCCTGTTTGGAATACGCAAGAAGGTAGTCTGTGACCAGGGATTCCAGTTCTCGTCAAACCTCTTTAAGGATTTTTGTAGGCAGTACGAACTCGAACTGCATACAACATCATTCCAGCAGTCGTCGAGTAACTCCACGGTCGAAAGACTGCACCCAACAATAACGGAAATATACCGGTTAATTATAGAGAGCAAGAAGGCAGGGAAGTTAGAACTCCGACACGAAGAGATACTGAGCGAAGCGTTTATAACGTACAATAACGCCATCCATTCAGCAACGAAACTGACACCTCAGGAACTCTTTACGGGCAGAACGCAGGATTTTCTGAATAACGTGACCTTCAGTAATGAACACGATTATTTGCAGAAAATCAATGCGTTTCAAGCCGAGATCTATCCGAAGGTAAAAGAAAGAGTGGAAAGCCAGAAGGCGAAGAGAATTGAGGCAGCCAATATACATAGGCAGGAACCAGACCCGGTACAGGTGGGAAACATAGTATTTCGAAAAGAGAACCGGAGGGATAGGCTCACCCCCAGATTCTCTAAACACAAGGTGTTAGAAGATAACAACCTAACACTGACATCAACCAAACCACAGAAAATTCACAAGGAGAAAATCCGAAGAATTACTAAACCAAATGAATAATTTTGCAGGTGGTCCATGGCCATGGCTGAAAGAAGCAGGGTTGAGATCACGACCTTGGAGAAAAACGACCCGTTGGCCCAGATAGAAATGGGAACGGCAAGGGTAGTACAAACGTATCAAACGTATATACACATCGTGAAACTGCAGGAGTACAAGGAAATAATAGACGGTATAGAAAAGACACTTGGAGAAGTCGAAGACGAATCGGGAACAAGGGACGTAATTAGAGCACTTAAAAACAAACTACAGATGTTGAAAACAAGGCTGGAAGGAATTTGGCCTAGACATAGAAGAGCAAGGGGATTGATAAACGGATTGGGTTCGGTAGTCAAAGCGATAACGGGGAATTTAGACGCCAATGACGCCGAAAAATTAGAAGAGGAAATAAGAAAAATGAGAGAAGAAGAAGAGAAATTGAGAGAGAGTATTAACTCACAGGAGAGAACAGGCAACAAGGTCAGTTTCATGTTCAAAAATTTAACGAAATACATAAATGAGGAGCAAAGCAGGGTAAATGCATTCATTAACAAATATAATAATTCCATAAGCAAGTCCTTTGTAGAAGAGGATAGGAGAATTTATAGATTAGAGTATATTGACAGAATTTCGCTCACTATAGATATGCTAGGATTAAACTTGAATGACGTGACAGAGAGCCTGTTGCTGGCTAAGTTAGGAGTGATTTCTAGATTTTTGTTTGACAAGAAGGAAACGGACAAGTGTGTCCAAGAGTTAGAGAGACAAGGGATACGATTGGTATCAGACGAACACATGTACGAGTTTCTAGAATTAAGTGCAATTATGAATAACACAGATATAATATTTTCGATCAAATTACCATTGTTTAAAAAGGAAATATTTACATTCAGAAGGTTAATACCACTTCCCATGAACGGCACAGAATTTGTGATAACTCCAAATTATGTGGCGATTCATGGGAATGAAATACTTTACTATAAGGAAAAATGTCAACTAGTAAGAAACATGTATATTTGTAAGAATGATAGGAGTATAAGCCAGATTAATTCTAAATGTATTAGGAAGCTGTTAAGTGGACAGGATGCGGAATGCGAAACGAAGGACGTCGGGCTACTTACAAACAATCTTCGAACCGGAGGCCGGCCACATCGTAGTTTTCAACGGAAAGAATGTCAAACTTCAGACAGATTGCGGAGTTGATAAGACACTAAATGGATCAGTCCTTATAAGATTTACCAACTGCAAAGTGATGGTCAACAACGTACAGTATGAAGCGGAAGAAGGACTTAGCACAGCAAAGTTGGGATTAGACATACCTCGGATAGAGACGGTTAAGAGGAACAGGACAACCCAAGAATTGGGAATACACGAGCTGAGGATGGAAGACCTAGAAACAAAGGTACAGATCAGCAGAATGCAATGGGGAACCACGATCCATACAACAACGACCTATACGATGCTCGGCGTACTGCTTCCCATAGTCCCATAATAGTCGTCGTGTCCTGCTTCCCAAAAAAGACAACAAATTTTCAAACCAGAGGTTACACCACGCGCCACCTTCACTCCCGCCATCGCTGAACCTGCTATGATAACAGCAGCTATGCCCCCGCTATGGTCGGTAGTTCAGTCTGAGGGGGAGGAGTTACCGCCTCAGCATTTATCCTCGGCGGTCCCCGCCAAAGCCGCCTCGACAACCAGAGCCATAGAGAGCTGAGACAGAGTATCAGCTAACTGACGAAATGCTGCATCGACGATCCTAACATTAAGACCACTCGACAAACATAAAACCGCATCCGCTCCACTTCTACTTTTGAGCCAGATCAGCACTTTAAGTAAACAATATGTAACAAACAGAGTTGCGAATAACTCGAGGTAGAAATAAACATTCATTCTGAATATTGAAATCAAATCGAACAGACGTCTTCTTTCTCTAAATTTAAATCCAAATTGATTACAAAATCGAAGACACCCCCAACTTCCCGCAAGGACTATCAACCACGAGAACCTACTTACCAAACTCGCGCCCGCTCTTTCGTATACTTTGCCTTGTACGAAGGCAAAGGTAATCATGCAATATGGCAATATCTCGATAGCGTGAGTTGCCCTCCAACGAATCGAAGATGAGAATCAATGGCTGTTTGATTGAATGTCTTCGCCGGGTGTCTGTACATCATGGTTAACCACGGAGGTCTTCAGGTTTGGAAAACATATGATGGCCAGTATCCAATGGGACTTCTCGTTGAATGGTATTATGATGAAATCCTTCTCGAATATATTCACGGTTCGTGTCCACTTCTTTACCCTTTCGTGACGCCTCTTGGCCAACACCTCCTTCGTGTTGTTGGGACTCGTCTCTGTGGTCAATCTCATGTGGAAAAATGTGCTAAAGATGTGCGTCCTATCGCGCTGACCCTCTGGTATGATGTTATTCTTTAGCCAGCGCAGATAAAAATCAATGATTATGTCGTTCAGAAATGAGCTTTCCTTGAGACACATATAGTCCTTAATGGTGATGCTCATGCCACCGGTTCCGGTGGGCGGATATGTGAAAAGCGTTGGATTCTCGTCGACGGAGATTCTTCCCTCTGTTTGGCCATTGTCGGCGGCGGTGGTTCCTCATCCTCGCTGCTCAACAGCACAATGACTTCATTGTCAAAGTCCCTGCTTATTATCCAGTTGCTGTTCCGGCGCAGGCGACTCTTCTCTGCGCGTTCTGCAGGTGTGGGTATAGTGTCACTAGTTGCTTTCTCGGCTGACGCCGGTATGGATGCAACATTCGGTTGCACCCGCGATTGAGATCCACCAGCTGTCTCTTCCAATTTCTTGCTAACAGTGGCATGTGCGACTTGGTCCTTCGACTGGATTGACTGGGAGCTTGCGAGAGCGTCTCCAGCTGGTTGCACGCCCTGGAGACCATTGCTCTTTGGAGAATTTGAGGTGTTACCCGTGGGGGTTTGATTTCCCTGTTTATTGCCAGATGAACCTGGGTTGTCTTGAGCACCAGCAACTTGATAACCATTGCTGTCCTCTGCAGAATGACACTTCTTCTGTTTCTTGGTCTTGGGAGTATTGTCGTCTTGATCCACCGACGATATCACTTGGGCAGTACTACTCTTCTTTGGAGAATTTGAGGTGTTACCCGTAGGGGTTTGATTTCCCTGTTTATTGCCAGATGAACCTGGGTTGTCTTGAGCACCAGCAAGTTGATAACCATTCCTGTCCTTTGTAGAATGGCCCTTCTTATGTTTCTTGGTCTTGGAAGTATTGGCGTCTTGATTCGCCGACGATATCACTTTGTCAGCATTGGTGTCTCCCGGAGCGCAATGTCTTTTATTATTATTTATCAGCGGATGCCCTGGACTGATGCACCTTACTGTAGAACTCCTCCGCCTTGGCAATCGTATCAGCAATGGTATTGATCTCGATACTCGATTGATTTTCGGAGCCGATTCAACACAACATATGTACGCTAACGTTATGAATGTTATGAACGTTATGGGCTCATCTGAAACTGAAGTTTCAGAATACGATTGCAAAGTCTCGGGCTGCTTGATGTGCAAGTTCACTGGATGGGTGAAGTCACCTTACACGGTGACTTCGATCACTATATATTTTCAAATTTGGTTTCTCCCGATTTTATGGTTTGTTTAAACGGCGTACCAAGTGCTGTATCCAAAAATCATCTGAGAGATCGCGTGCGGAAGGAGGCCGAGTGTCGGAGTGTTAACAGAAGGATCTCGGAAGTGTGAACGCGCGGTCAAACGAGAAGACCATATGCACAATATTGACCCTGATGTTGAAAGAAGAAGCACCATTATCACCCCTGTGGAAATTCCGTTAAATTACGTTTCGGCCATTTCCTTCGATGTGGCCGTCACTTCATTCCAGGGGAGGAGTTACCGATATCGCAGTACAGAGTATACACGATTCGGTACCACCCGCCAAGCCGCCAAAACAGTCATTGCCCTTATGAGCTGATTCGAAACTGCGACAATTCTCGGTTAAGCGTCTTCATAAAAAAATAATAATAAAGGCCTGTGGTAGGACCCACTGCGGCGATTTGCCTACACTCGCTGTAGCCTAATCGCGAGTGCAATGTGCATAGCGCCGAAGTAAAAGGAAAAGAAGAAATAAAATAATGAATAAATGAAATATTAACCAAGTAACCTTTGATTAAAGTGTGTGGTAATCTGCTGGATAGGCTGAGTGGTGTGGAGGCACCCGAGAAGCAGCCCAGAGGATTGTGTGGCAACCGTACCATTAGTAGGCCAAGGCCAAGGCCAAAAAGGAAGAATACGGACCACCGCGCCCAGTTCAACTGTTCACTAAATTCACTCGTCACAAATGAAACATAAACGAGCATTAAACATAAACTAATATAAAAAAATATTGTCCACAATTATTATTCGAATTTTCTAAAAAATCTTTATCTTTTCTCAGATTTTAAGATGAGTACACACCTCAACACGCATACATCAATTGTCAAGGTTGAGTGAAACCACATTTACATCCAGTTTACGCTCTTCGAAGATTAAAAATAAATACCGCAAATACCTTATATTTATTTTGCGCTTTCCTAAAAAAATTAAATTCCGCTGATACGTTTCAAGTATTAAGTGATCAAACTCTTGGTTAACCGTCTGCCTGTCCGATTCAGTCTGCTTCCGATACCCCTACGCTAGTTACCAATGGAGGAAATTAAAGAATCCCTTGAAGGATGAAATGAAAAGATGAATAGTAGGCTTAGTACGCTAGAATCCGAAAACGAAAGCCGTAATCCGGCGGTCACGCCTCCGGTGCCATTCGTGTAGTATGCGCCTATGTAATATTAAGAACATTTAAGTATAATAGCATACTAACATATAGCAGCACTTTGTTTCTATGTTTATGTTTATGCAACCAATAAGGCCCAAGGCGGATGTAACATGATCGTACACTTGAAGGCTACAAAGTATAAGTGCATGGTCAGCATTTGAACAGTTGTGATGCCTCACTGCTTTGGCATCATAGTAATGGGGTTCGCAAATACGAATTATATGCACGATTTATTCAGTTTATTCAGTTTATTTCTCGTATACATAAAACACTACGTCTTATCGCTATGACCGCAAAATTACAAGAGACCTTTAGAATGAATACAGCTGAGTTCAATTAGCATCGACACATAGAATGTTAATCTGCTGTTATGACAGCTGTAGCACCGGGTGACTCCGCTCATAATCCGTACATGCCGCCCGCCAATGCGTCGTCCAGCATGAAGGCTCCTTGATTCTTGATCCGTGTGTTGATCATAATTATGTTGAAATAGGAAGTGGACAAAGCTTTGTGATTGACCTCTTTTGAATGCCAGATTTCGTCTTTAATGTAACAGTCTGACGAGCGAGTCCGATCCAGGGTGCAGTTCGACGACTCGGCCTATAGTCCATTTAGCTGGTGGTAGATTATCATCCTTTATAATGACTAAGTCGTTGATGTTAAGATTCTCTTTGATTTGGCACCACTTAGGCCGAGTTTGCAAGTGTGACAACCAATCACGAGACCATTGGGACCAGAATTGTCGCGTCATGTGTTGTTGTGCAAGAAATAGTTCACGCAAAGGCTTATTATTCGGCCGACCTTGTGGCGGTGCCAGTAGTGCGTCACCAATTAAGAAATGTGCTGGAGTTAGCACTTCTAAATCGTCAGGGTCGGCGGTTAGCGTGCAAAGTGACGTGAGTTCAAACATGCTTCAATCCTGATCAAAACTGTGGTAAGCTCCTCATACGTCTGCTTGTGGCTGCCGACGATCCGTTTAAGATGATGCTTCATTGCTTTCACGTTTGCCTCCCAGATGCCACCAAAATTGGGAGAATATGGAGGTGTGAAATGCCACCTTGTCCCATTTTGGCATGTCGATTCATTTAGGGCTGCTTTGCAAGTGATGGGCTGGTGAAGCGATGTACTTGCGCCAACAAAATTTGTGCCGTTATCACTATACATATGTTGAACTTGTCCTCGACGTCCGGTGAATCCCGTAAATGCTTGCAGAAAGTGCTCTGTTGAAAGTCCAGTGACGGCTTCCAAGTGGACTGCCTTGGTTGCTAAGCATATAAAAATGGTTACATAGCCTTTGTAGTTAGTAGATCCTCGTACACGCGCGGCTTGAAGTTCAATCGCACCGGTGTAGTCAACTCCTGTTGTAATGAACGGACGAGTTGGGGGGTTGACTCGATGTAATGGCAAGTCACCCATTAATTGCTTCGCTACGACTGGAGCTACCTTAAAACATGTGACGCATTTCCGGATGATTCGCCTGACTGCTTGTCTGCCTCTGGGAATCCAGAATTTGTATCGTATGTGAGCCAATGTTAATTGAGCGCCGCCATGTAGAGTGAGCTGATGAGAGTGTTGAATTACCAAATCTGTAAATAGGTGACAATGAGGTAATATAATTGGATGTCTTCGAGAAAAAGAGAGATTTGAATGCTTGAGACGGCCACGAATCCTCAAGATATTGTTGTCAAGAAACGGTGTAAGATTTGAGAGTGTGCTACGGGGTGGTAACGGCTTGTTCCTTTTCAGCGCTTGGATGTCGGCGTGAAATGTATCGGATTGTGCAAGGCGAGCTATGCAGCACAGGGCCTCATCCAGTTCGTCTGGAGAGAGTGATCCGTGACTTCGTTGTGCTCGAGCATGAGCATTGTGGCAGAATCGTAACATGTATGCCGTGACACGTAGCAGTTTTGTATACGACGATAATCGGTCAATAATAGAATCCTTTGTGTCTGACAAGGTAGTGAAGGCTCTAATTTTTATGGATTTGGCCTCCAGATCCCGTTCTTGGATTGAGCAATTGTGATTGCGTGTTTGGCCTAATATTGTGGGGTTTGCATAGCCAGGATGGGCCATGCCACCAAATATCAGGTATTTGGCTCGGTGGTAAGCCTCTGGTTGCGCAATCTGCTGGGTTTTCCGACGTGTCTATGTGGTGCCACTGAGCCGCTGAGGTGTAGTCGAGAATGTAAGACACCCGGTTGGCTACAAACGTTTTCCATCTAGTAATGTCTCCTTTAATCCAGTGCAGAACAATGGTAGCATCGGTCCAGTAAAAGGTAGATATGTGTGCATTGGTCCATCGGTTATTCTCCAGCACCCATTTAGTGAGTTTGGTAGCTAATACTGCACCGCATAGCTCAGTGCGCGGTATTGTTAACGGCTTGGTTGGCGAAATTTTTGATTTTGCAACGATGAGAGTTGTATAGAAAGTCGCATCAGACTGTTGGGTGCGTGCATACACTGCTGCTGCGTAAGCACTGGAGGATCCATCGCAAAAGGTGTGCAGTTGTATCTCACTACTAAATTGTGGTATAAATTTGACGCTGCGTGGTATTTTGATCGTGTTAACATTCATTAGTTGCTGTCGAAATTGTTGCCATTTGACGGCAATGGTGTTGGGAACTGGCTCATCCCAATCCAGTGATGTACTCGATCCGTCCTCGCGATATTGCTTCGCTAGTGTAATTTCTTTCAATATAATCTTTGCTGAAATTACAACTGGCGATTAATCCAAGAGGATCAAATAAACGTGCTATGGTCGATAGGATTTCCCGTTTTGTTATACCGGCTGGAGTATTTGCTTGTAATTTATAAGTGAAGCAATCTTGCTTGGGCAACCAGTACATACCCAGTGTTTTGATGGTGTCCGCATTGTCCCAACTGAGGATGTCTGCTTGCATCGATGCTCGAGAGGTATCGTTGCCATCAGATCCTGGTCATTACTAGCCCATTTTCGTAGCTCCATGCCAGAGGATTTTAAAGCTAGCATAGTTTGCAAACTTTTCCGTATTGCTGCCTCTTGTGAATGATCGCCTGAGAGAATGTCGTCGACATATATCTCATTTTTGAGAACGTTGGATGCCATAGGATATTTTGTCTGTGTGTCTTCAGCTATTTGATGGATGACTCTTATAGCTGTATAAGGTGCAGACGCTGTTCCAAACGTGACGGTAGTTAAGCAATGCTGTTTGATGACTCCATCCGCCGCCCGCCATAAAATCCTCTGGTACTGCGTGTCATCAGGGTGGACATTGATACAGCGATACATTCGTTGTATATCGGCAGTGAAAACAAACTGATATTGTCTCCAATTTAAGAGAACGGCTGGCAGATCATTTTGCAGCGTGGGACCTACACATAGTACATCGTTTAACGATCTGCCATTTGAGGTCCATTTGACCTAGTTGAAAATATTCTTTCAATTCCTTTGCAGTATCTTCCATTTGTCTGGGTCCCTTTGAGTTGAAGATATCTGTTCAGGGCGATCTGATGAGATTTTCCGAGCGTCATACTGGGATCAAAGTTCCTCTTGAATGGCAAACGGACTTGATAACTGCCGTCTGGTTGACGTTGATGGGTCTGTTTAAAGAAAGACTCGCACCATTGATCTTCTTTGGAGAGCTTTGGGCGTTCTGGAACTGATTCTACCTCGCAGAATACTTTAAGCAGCTCTTCGGAGTTTATTATGGCATGATTACAACGAATGTGGCGTGTAATATGCGTGTTGCCACATTGCCTAACAGAACCCATCCGAGTTGAGTATTCTGCGCTATGGGTTCGTTTGGCAAGCCAATCTTAGTTCAGGTAACAAGAGTTGTGCCATAGGTCGGCTCCAAAAATTATATCGATTCGCTTGGATCTATAATAATAGGGGTCTGCGAGCATGAGACCATGGATATGACTCCAGTTTCCTGCTGGAAAACTTTGACTTGGCATGTGTGATGTCAACGTGTTCAAAACATAAGCATCGTCGACCTTTAACGAGAAATTTGGGTTAGTTGCTGTTTGCACCGAACAACTTACGATGAATTTGCAGCGTCGGCCTGAATCTTGACCGACTCCGGTGATTGAAGTGCGAGTTGTGCTTCGGGAGAGCTGGAGAGACTGTACAGCATGCTCCGAAATGATAGTTGCTTCTGATCCTTGGTCAAGAAGCGCGTTTACCGTGGCCTGGCATCCTGTGTGTGTGTTACTGAGTACAACCCGAGCTGTTGCTAGTAGTACCTTTCGATGAGTCATAGATGAAGTTGTAGTTGACATGCACTGTAGAGTCGCTTGGCATCTGAACTGGCTGCCGAACTTTGGCATGATGTCGAGGAGGCTATCAGCGTTGGCTGTGTTACTGGAAAATGTAACATCGTGTGATGACGTTGACCACAATGAAGACAATTCTTATTGCTGGGGCAGCTTGCTTGTGTGTGCGATTTTCCCAGGCAATTTAGACATAATTTTGCCTTGCTGGCCACTTCTTTCCGTTGGTAGCAATCCATTGAAAGAAATTGCGGACATCTTCGAAGGATGTGTAAATTGCCACAATGATAGCAAGCGGACGCGGAAGCACCCGACCTGGTGTGGGCGCTGTGCACACGCACGCGTTTAGTACCGTCTGAAGTTTCATTTGACTGTTTCATGCCGCTGCACGTTACGGCTTTCAATAGCGTCTAACGTAACAAGTCGATCATTGAGGAACTGTTGCAGATCTTTGTATGAAGGAACGTCAATTTTGCTGCCCAGATGATGCTCCCACGCTGTGTGAGTGTCTTTAGGTAGTTTGGTTGTTAGATAATGAGTCAGCCAAAAATCTCCTCCCTGTAGTGGCGCCCTTGACGGTATTGCAAGCGGCAATGCAGACGTTGACTGTACTAACCATAGACCGTATGTCAGCAGATTTTTCTTTAGAAAGATTCGGTAAGTTGTAGAGCATGTTCATGTGGCTGGCGAACACAATGCGTGGGTTGTTATACCGTTGTAGAGTGTGGTCCAAGCGACTTCATAGTTTGCTTCAGTTAAAGCGATTTGGCGAATGTCGTTGTCCAGGCCTACTGGTAATGCTTCCTTTAAAAAATGGAACCTTTGAATCTTATCCAGACGTTCATTATTGTGAATCAAGCGTAAAAATGCATCATGAAAACTTGGCCAGTCCGCGCAGTTGCCAGAGAATTTCGGAACTGGTAATTTTGGCAATGGTATCCGTACTTCCTCTACATGTGTTGTTATTGTGGAGTTAGTTGATTCGTTGTGCGTCACTGTAACTGGATAGATTCGTTTCTTTTCTTCTGCCACAAAACAGTAAACTTCCATGCCTAGGTCTTCGAATTGGCTGATTGTATTTTGTTGCTTATACACACTTTCTTCGTAGTCTGCCATGCATATAAGTGTGTGATGCGTCTGATGAAATTCTTTGTTATACTCGTCGATTTGATTCAAACGTTTTTCGAAATATATTTCCGTTTTTCGCACACTCGAGTCCTTTTTCACATTACTGAACAAGCGCTTCAAAGACTCAATGCGGTCCGTTTGAACTCGCACCAGTTGATCAAACTTCGACATTATTTATACTGACTTTGCTCCACTGTATGTAATGTGCACAAATGCTCGTATGTTATCTATGTTCTTCTTTGACGTCTTGTTTTTGAGTAGAAAGAGATTTCGGCAAATGTAACGGAATCGAAGGGCAGCGGGACTTAGCTCTGTCGTGATGAGAGCGAGCGCGAATGTTTGCGTATACTGCTTTTTCGTGATGAGAGCGAGCGCGATAGAAAACGTAGGCACGTTGAACGTCGATTTATCTGGATGAAGCCGACAACGAAGATAAATTTGCCAAACCG